>NC_065565.1:5219160-5523558 GCF_022605725.1 Anthonomus grandis grandis
ATACATTGTAAATTTATTTATTTTCTTTTAGAACCTCAGATATTAAGGATAGAAACCACTACTGCCCCTAAACCGAGCCAACCTGAGGTCGTTTTAAGTGATGGTAAGTTAATAAAGGGAGCTTTCGTATTAGTCATTGTTTCTTTAGTTAGACGTATTTCTTATTTAACCCGCATGCGTTTATTTAGATATGTATTATAAAATTTTAGTTTGCATCAATTTAATTTCTATATTAATTATTTCTTTATTTAAAATCTATATTCAAATATTCTATAATTAAATCTTCTTTCTTTTTTTAAATTCTTTTTTGTTAGTGGCACGATTTTTTATTTTTATTTTTGCACGTTTAGTTGACTCCCCAGTAGATCAGTTCCTAAGAAACGAAAGAGCTTCAGAAAACAGTTACAAAAGTAAGTAGTAGTTACCACTAACAATAAATTTGTAGATCTAACATATTTTGCACCTATAAGTTCATCCGAAGTCACTTGGCATAAGCTAAAAACGCGTTTGGTCATGACTAAAATTTTGTATAAAGTAGTGATCGTGAAATACGGTGTCAAAAGCGTTTGCTAAGTCAACAAATACTGCTGGACATTTTTTTGTTTAAATTCAATGAAAATATTGATAATGAGCACAAAAGTTGTCTGGTTTTGATTCAATATTTTGGATACTTGACGTTATTGACGTTAGTGTTTTTATCGAATAGATAATTGACTAATTATTGCATAATTTAGAGGTTTAATTGTTGTTTATTTATCATATCATTATATAAACATTTCTTACATACTCTCATACAATAACCTCTTACAAACATTCGAATCTCTTGTAAGAGGATCAATTTTTTGGTTTTTTGCTTATAACTCGAAAACGAGGAGCAGAAAAACACTTATATAAAAATCAGTGCTTAAAGTTTTATTCAAATTTTACTCACATTGTATTGATTTTGAAAAAAAAAAAATTGGTGTGCACTCAAATTGTCCACAGAATATTTGTACAAATTTTCAAATTTGTACCTAATCCAGTTTCTAAATTATGGTCAATTTGTACAATTTTTTTTTAACAAAATTTTTCAACAATTTTTAACAAAAAAATTGTTTAAAAAAAAAATCATTAAATGTGTACTTATTTTGAAAAAAAAACAATAAATTGGTGTCCACTTAAACTGTCCGCACCCACAGAATATTTGTACAAATTTTCAAAATTGTACTTAATCAAGTTTTTGAGTTATGAACATTTTGTACAATTTGTATAAAAAATTAAAAAAAAGTTTTTACCAATTTTTTTTTAACTAAAATATGTATTGATTTTGAAAAAAAAATAAAATTGGTGTGCACTGGAATTGTCCATAGAATATATGTTCAAATTTTCAAAATTCTACCTTATCAAGTTTTTGAGTTAGAACCAATTTGTACAATTTTTACTCCAAAAATATTTGTTTTCAGGAAAAAAAATTTTTTTTACTAAAATATGTGCATATTTTGAAAAACTGTGAAATAGGTGTCCAGTCAAATTGTCCATAGAATATTTGTACAAATTTTCACAATTGTACCTAATTAAGTTCTTGACTTATGGTCAATTTGTACAATTTACATAAAAAAATTAAAAAAAAAATTTTTTTTTGTCAAAATCCTATCTGTTTTTTGAAAAACTCTGAAATAGATATCCAATCAAATTATCCACAGAAAAATTGTACCAATTTTCAAAATTGTACCTAATGAAGTTTTTGAGTTAGAGCCAATTTTTACTCCAAAAATATTTGTTTTCAGAAAAAAAATTGTTTTACTAAAATATGTGCATATTTTGAAAAACTGTGAAATAGGTGTCCAGTCAAATTGTCCATAGAACATTTGTACCAATTTTCAAAATTGTACCTAATCAAGTTTTTGAGTTATGGCCAATTTGTACAATTTTATATTAAAAAATTATTTTTTTCCCAAAAATTTTTTTTCACTAAAAGATAAACCTATTTTGAAAAAATAACAAATAAGTGTTTACTCAATTTGTCCACAGAATATTTGTACAAATTTTCAAAATTGTACCTTATCAAGTTTTTGCGTTTTGAGCCAAATTGTACAATTTTTACTCCAAAAATATTTGTTTTCAGGAAAAAAAAAATTTTTACTAAAATATGTGCATATTTTGAAAAACTGTGAAATAGGTGTCCAGTCAAATTGTCCATAGAATATTTGTACAAATTTTCACAATTGTACCTAATTAAGTTCTTGACTTATGGTCAATTTGTACAATTTACATAAAAAAATAAAAAAAAAATTTTTTGTCAAAATCCTATCTGTTTTTTGAAAAACCCTGAAATAGATATCCAATCAAATTATCCACAGAAAAATTGTACCAATTTTAAAAATTGTACCTAATGAAGTTTTTGAGTTAGAGCCAATTTGTACAATTTTTACTCCAAAAATATTTGTTTTCAGAAAAAAAATTGTTTTACTAAAATATGTGCATATTTTGAAAAACGGTAAAATAGGTATCCAGTCAAGCTGTCCACAGAATATTTGTACAAATTTTTCAAAATTATACCCAATCAAATTTTTGAGTTATGGTCAATTTGTACAATTTTTATTTAAAATCCAAAAAAAAAATTTGTTACTAAAATTCTATCAGTTTTTTTAAAAAACCCTGAAGTAGATGTCCACTCAAATTGTCCACAGAATATTTGTACAAATTTTCAAAATTGTACCTTATCAAGTTTTTGCGTTTTGAGCCAAATTGTACAATTTTTACCCCAAAAATATTTTGTTCCAGAAAAAAATTTGTTTTACTAAAATATGTGCCTATTTTAAAAACTGTGAAATAGGTGTCCAGTCAAATTGTCCATAGAATATTTGTACAAATTTTCACAATTGTACCTAATTAAGTTCTTGACTTATGGTCAATTTGTACAATTTACATAAAAAAAAAAAAAAAAAAATTTTTGTCAAAATCCTATCTGTTTTTTGAAAAACCCTGAAATAGATATCCAATCAAATTATCCACAGAAAAATTGTACCAATTTTAAAAATTGTACCTAATGAAGTTTTTGAGTTAGAGCCAATTTGTACAATTTTTACTCCAAAAATATTTGTTTTCAGAAAAAAAATTGTTTTACTAAAATATGTGCATATTTTGAAAAACGGTGAAATAGGTATCCAGTCAAGCTGTCCACAGAATATTTGTACAAATTTTTCAAAATTATACCCAATCAAATTTTTGAGTTATGGTCAATTTGTACAATTTTTATTTAAAATCCAAAAAAAAAAAATTGTTACTAAAATTCTATCAGTTTTTTTAAAAAACCCTGAAGTAGATGTCCACTCAAATTGTCCACAGAATATTTGTACAAATTTTCAAAATTGTACCTTATCAAGTTTTTGCGTTTTGAGCCAAATTGTACAATTTTTACCCCAAAAATATTTTGTTCCAGAAAAAAATTTGTTTTACTAAAATATGTGCCTATTTTAAAAACGGTTAAATAGGTGTCCAGTCAAATTGTCCATAGAATATTTGTACATATTTTTAAAGTTGTATATAATTAAATTTTTGAGTTATGGCCAATTTGTACAATTTTTATTTAAAAATTTGCCAAAAATTTTTTTTACTAAAATATGTACCTATTTTCAAAAAACAATAAATAGGTGTTCACTCAAATTGTCCACAGAATATTTGTACACATTTTCAAAAATTGTACTTGATCAAGTTTTTGAATTATGAACATTTTGTACAATTTGTATAATAAATCAAAAAAAAGTATTTACTAAAACTCTATCTGTTTTTTGAAAAACCCTGAAGTAGATGTCCACTCAAATTGTCCACAGAATATTTGTACAAGTTTTCAAAATTGTACTTAATCAAGTTTTTTAGTTATGAACATTTTGTACAAATTTTATAAAAAATAATAATTTTTACCCAACAAAATTTGTTGATGTTGATCAAATGTTCATCTTTTAAAAGACTGTGACTAAAGTATCCAGTCAAATTGTCCACAGAATATTTGTACAAATTTTAGAAATTGAACCTAAATAAAATTTTGGGTTATGGACATTTTTTACTGGAATCCTATAGGTTTTTTAAAAACCCTGAAATAGGTGCCCGTAGAAGAATTGTACAAATTTTCAAAATTGTACCGAACTAAGTTATGCACATTTTGTACATTTTTTCTGTGGCGCAATCGCAACCCTTCGTTCTAGAATTTTTTCGAGCACACCATCCCATAAGTCATTCATAATTTAAACAGAGCAGACGTGAAGACTGTCGTTCATCCTCCACGTCATCCCTCTCTGACTCTTTATTTCACCAAGTGTACGAGGACCGATCAACAGACATTTTTACATTGACTTTTAGCCACAGCATATTGACCGTACCTCAACGTGCAACAGTTCCAAGTGACTTCGGATACATTTATTTGTGTTATTAACCACTAAAAAATGTCGTATCAGCTTTTTTTCGTTACGCTTTTTATTTTTTTCTAATCGCTTACTCGCTTCTCAGATCCCAGGGTTATTTCACTAACGGTACAACCATATTAAAGCACCATTTTGGTTCTTCTTACAGATACCGAGGCACTAACACAACTCGAACCGTTTAAGCAAGAACTTACAAAACGGTACTATCGCACTAACAGTCACGCAGGCCTTCCGAAAGGCTCGTACTCGGTACCGAATCCGGTACATTTTCACGTTGCTCGCGTTAAGAAGTCTTTCGAGGTTAAACGTCCCGTTATTCAGACCCTAACCTCTCGTCGAGATGTAGATTTTAGACGAGGAAGCTTTAGTAATAGTGTCGTCTCGCTTACTCTGAAAGAGACCCAGTCAGTCGCCCTCGATATTTCCTTACAGTCCTTAAGGTCGTTCATCGTTCCCTTTGCTCGAGCCCTAAACTTCGTGGAGATCCCTCGGTTAAACCGCCATCAAAGCAGCCAGACTTCTTATATGAAGAACTTCGAGAGACCCCCCGAACACCTGAGCTACATCCACTATACTCCTTTGTATGTTGACGATTACTCTGATACCTTGCATACGAACCAGAGCGATCATTCCTTCGAAAGGCATGTCTTAGATGACATGTGCAATAAATTGATCAGTGATCGCACTCACGAGTTTAATGAGCAAGATCAAGAAATGCTTGCCGAAGATCCCACTTCTGACGACGACGACCTTTCTGAGCTCAAGGGGCAGAAGATTAACCAGGAAACGACGTTGTGCCTCAAGGACTCAGTTAGTCCAGGAGATCAGAAGACCTCGGACAATGTCTCATCGGGGATCTTCGGCAATTACGGGAATGGGTCATCGAACATTGACGATCTAGATCCGTTTGACGAGGAAGTTGTTACAGAATCAAAGGAGGAGGGAGTGAACAAGAGACCAGTGGTTGTAAACCAATTAAAGGATTCTGATGATACTCATATTGCCCTTCAAGGAGTCTCTGAGTTGTTTAGAGAAGATTGCTATGAGAACCAAACTGTTTTCAGTAAAAATGCAAGTGAGACCGAAGATATGGAACAATTGACTGATGACTATAATCCTGCAACTTATATTGTTGAGAAAACTGCTCGTACAGCAGATAAACGAGAGGCAAAAGTGTATGGCGAGCAAGTGTTTCAAGTACAAGACGCAGCAGAACCGGGAGATCATATTATTCCAACTTGTGAAGAATTTTCTCTTACTTTTACCAAAGAACCCAAGGAGGTAAATAATGACGAAGATCAAATTTACAGTGAACCACAGTTGGAAGGGCCGAACTTAGAAGCTGTTCAACAAGACCATCCTTTAACAGACTTTAATGAAACAGGAACTCACTACAGTGAACCAGAGTTGGAGGTGCCGAACGTAAAATCCATGTCCCAAGACTATTCTTCAACGGATTTCAATAAACCAGTAGCTAAAGCAAGTGCCCACATTATTCCTGCTTGTGAAGAACCTCTGGTCGAATCAGAACCTATTGACGAAGATCTGGGTGTGACTCATTATAGTGAACAAGAGTCCCACTTAGTACCCGTGTGTCAAGACTATTTATCAACGGATTTCAAAGAACCTGGTCACATTATTTCAGTTTGTGAAGAACCTCCCATTGAGAGACATCCTGGAGCTCTTATCAAAGAACCCAAGGAAGTAAATAATGACGAGGATCAAATTTACAGTGAACCACAGTTGGAGGAGTCAAATTTAGAAGTTGTTCAACAAGACCATCCTTTGACAAACTTAAATGAAAGAGAAACTCACTACAGTAAACCAGAATTGGAGGTGCTTAACTTGAAATCTATCTCCCAAGATTATCCTCCAACGGATTTCAATGAACCAGTAGTAAAAGCGAGTGCGCCTATTATTCCTGCTTGTGAAGAACCTCTGGTCGAGTCAGAACCTATCGACGAAGATCTGAGTGTGACTTATTACAGTAAACAAGAGTCCCACTTAGTACCCGTGTGCCAAGACTATTTATCAACGGATTTCAAGGAACCTGGTCACATTCTTTCAACTTGTGAAGAACATTCTATTGAGGGACATCCTGGAACTCTTACCAAAGAACCCAAGGAAGTAAATAATGACGAGGATCAAATTTACAGTGAACCAGAGTTGGAGGGGTCAAACTTAGAATCCGTTGAACAAGACCATCCTTTAACAGACTTCAATGAAACAGGAACTCAGTACAGTGAACCAGAATTGGAGGTGCTCGACTTGAAATCCATCTCCCAAGATTATCCTTCAACGGATTTCAATGAACCAGTAGTTAAAGCAAGTGCGCACATGATTCCTGCTTGTGAAGAACGTCTGGTCGAGTCAGAACCTATTGACGAGGATCTGAGTGTGACTTATTACAGTAAACAAGAGTCCCACTTAGTACCCGTGTGCCAAGACTATTTATCAACGGATTTCAAGGAACCTGGTGACATTATTTCAGTTTGTGAAGGACCTCCCATTGAGAGACATCCTGGAATTCTTACCAAAGAACCCAAGGAAGTAAATAATGACGAGGATCAAATTTACAGTGAACCACAGTTGGAAAGGTCGAACTTAGAACCCGTTGAACAATACAATCTTTTAACAGAATTCAATGAAAGAGAAACTCACTACAGTGAACCAGATTTGGAGGTGACAAACTCGAAATCCATCTCCCAGGACTATTCTTCAACGGATTTCAATGAACCAGTAGTAAAAGCGAGTGCGCCCATTATTCCTGCTTGTGAAGAACCTCTGGTCGAGTCAGAACCTATTGACGAAGATCTGGGTGTGACTCATTATAGTGAACAAGAGTCCCACTTAGAACCCGTGTGCCAAGACTATTTATCAACGGATTTCAAGGAACCTGGTGACATTATTTCAGTTTGTGAAGAACCTCCCATTGAGAGACATCCTGGAATTCTTACCAAAGAACCCAAGGAAGTAAATAATGACGAGGATCAAATTTACAGTGAACCACAGTTGGAGGGGTCGAATTTAGAAGTTGTTCAACAAGACCATCCTTTGACAAACTTAAATGAAAGAGAAACTCACTACAGTAAACCAGAATTGGAGGTGCTTAACTTGAAATCTATCTCCCAAGATTATCCTCCAACGGATTTCAATGAACCAGTAGTAAAAGCGAGTGCGCCTATTATTCCTGCTTGTGAAGAACCTCTGGTCGAGTCAGAACCTATTGACGAAGATCTGGGTGTGACTCATTATAGTGAACAAGAGTCCCACTTAGAACCCGTGTGCCAAGACTATTTATCAACGGATTTCAAGGAACCTGGTGACATTATTTCAGTTTGTGAAGAACCTCCCATTGAGAGACATCCTGGAATTCTTACCAAAGAACCCAAGGAAGTAAATAATGACGAGGATCAAATTTACAGTGAACCACAGTTGGAGGGGTCGAATTTAGAAGTTGTTCAACAAGACCATCCTTTGACAAACTTAAATGAAAGAGAAACTCACTACAGTAAACCAGAATTGGAGGTGCTTAACTTGAAATCTATCTCCCAAGATTATCCTCCAACGGATTTCAATGAACCAGTAGTAAAAGCGAGTGCGCCTATTATTCCTGCTTGTGAAGAACCTCTGGTCGAGTCAGAACCTATTGACGAGGATCTGAGTGTGACTTATTACAGTAAACAAGAGTCCCACTTAGTACCCGTGTGCCAAGACTATTTATCAACGGATTTCAAGGAACCTGGTGACATTATTTCAGTTTGTGAAGGACCTCCCATTGAGAGACATCCTGGAATTCTTACCAAAGAACCCAAGGAAGTAAATAATGACGAGGATCAAATTTACAGTGAACCACAGTTGGAAAGGTCGAACTTAGAACCCGTTGAACAATACAATCTTTTAACAGAATTCAATGAAAGAGAAACTCACTACAGTGAACCAGATTTGGAGGTGACAAACTCGAAATCCATCTCCCAGGACTATTCTTCAACGGATTTCAATGAACCAGTAGTAAAAGCGAGTGCGCCCATTATTCCTGCTTGTGAAGAACCTCTGGTCGAGTCAGAACCTATTGACGAAGATCTGGGTGTGACTCATTATAGTGAACAAGAGTCCCACTTAGAACCCGTGTGCCAAGACTATTTATCAACGGATTTCAAGGAACCTGGTGACATTATTTCAGTTTGTGAAGAACCTCCCATTGAGAGACATCCTGGAATTCTTACCAAAGAACCCAAGGAAGTAAATAATGACGAGGATCAAATTTACAGTGAACCACAGTTGGAGGGGTCGAATTTAGAAGTTGTTCAACAAGACCATCCTTTGACAAACTTAAATGAAAGAGAAACTCACTACAGTAAACCAGAATTGGAGGTGCTTAACTTGAAATCTATCTCCCAAGATTATCCTCCAACGGATTTCAATGAACCAGTAGTAAAAGCGAGTGCGCCTATTATTCCTGCTTGTGAAGAACCTCTGGTCGAGTCAGAACCTATTGACGAAGATCTGGGTGTGACTCATTATAGTGAACAAGAGTCCCACTTAGAACCCGTGTGCCAAGACTATTTATCAACGGATTTCAAGGAACCTGGTGACATTATTTCAGTTTGTGAAGAACCTCCCATTGAGAGACATCCTGGAATTCTTACCAAAGAACCCAAGGAAGTAAATAATGACGAGGATCAAATTTACAGTGAACCACAGTTGGAGGGGTCGAATTTAGAAGTTGTTCAACAAGACCATCCTTTGACAAACTTAAATGAAAGAGAAACTCACTACAGTAAACCAGAATTGGAGGTGCTTAACTTGAAATCTATCTCCCAAGATTATCCTCCAACGGATTTCAATGAACCAGTAGTAAAAGCGAGTGCGCCTATTATTCCTGCTTGTGAAGAACCTCTGGTCGAGTCAGAACCTATTGACGAAGATCTGGGTGTGACTCATTATAGTGAACAAGAGTCCTACTTAGAACCCGTGTGCCAAGACTATTTATCAACGGATTTCAAGGAACCTAGTGACATTATTTCAGTTTATGAAGAACCTCCCATTGAGAGACATCCTGGAACTCTTACCAAAGAACTCAAGAAAATAAATAATGACGAAGATCAAATTTACAGTGAACCACAGTTGGAGGAGTCAAATTTAGAACCCGTTGAACAAGACCATCCTTTAACAGACTTCAATGAAACAGGAACTCACTACAGTGAACCAGATTTGGAGGTGCCGAACTTAGAATATGCTCCCCAAGATTATACGTCAACGGATTTCAACGAACCCGGACACATTCTTACAACTTGTGAAGAACATCCTATTGATGGACATCCTGGAACTCTTACCAAAGAACCCAAGGAAGTAAATAATGACGAGGATCAAATTTACAGTGAACCACAGTTGGAAGGGCCGAACTTAGAACCCGTTGAACAAGACCATCCTTTAACAGACTTCAAGGAGGTGCCGAACTTAGAATATGCTCCCCAACACTATTCATCAACAAATTTCAACGCTCACAATAATTCAATGAATCCATCTGAAACCCTTGCTGTCCTGGACAATGATGATGAGGTTAAAATCAACAGTGAACCAGAATTGGAAGACTCTGCATCAACAGAATTCATCAGTTTATACGAAAAAGAAGCATCTGCTGACTTTGTGAGCCACTACGACAAAACCGAGTCTATAAAACAAGCGGAGACATTCAGTGCGGACTTTCAGAAGATGGCGAACGGTTATGAGGCTGCAGTGGACGTGATAAAAGAGGTCCAGGGCCTGTTGAAGCGTCACGACAACAGGAGAAGCTTCGACGAGGGGATTGAGGATCTCTCGTTCGTTTTACCCAACAGCGAGGAGATCAGTGACAAGAGGTTCATGAAAATGGGAGAGTTAATGGCCGATTATTTGATTGAGCAGGGTTTCGAGATGCGGGAACTGGTGCTGTTTCCCGAAACAGATGATCGGCAGTGCAAAAAGTTCCTCGGGAAACTACTCCAGCTTTTCAAGGAGCTTTATCCAGAGTCCTTGTGCTCAGTGGGTCTTAATGACTTAAGGGTCGCCATAACCGGCTACGTCATCGACCTCCTCAAAGCGGACCAGAGGTTTGCGGACGACTCTAGCGACTCGGATAGTTTCATGAGCATCTCGGATAAGATTTTCACTATTTCCGAATACGTTTCGGACCTACTGGACTCGTTTTTCGCTTCTATAGAAAAGAGTGAGTTCGACTCCTTTATGCAAGACGTGTCACACAATAGTGCCGCCCAGTCTACTCCTGAGAAGCATTCAAACTCTACTGAATCACCAGGGTGGGACACTTCGGTCACTTCTTTTAAGAAGGACTCAAAGTTGTCCTCGGAGAGTTTGTGGATCGCCATTAGTCCTGCTGCAAGAGCACAAATGCCTGTTAAAAAAACGCCGATTAATGTTGACGAAATCCCCCTGCGTCCTCCCGCGGATCTGGTCGATTTATGGGAAAAACAAGGAGAATCTGCTGCTGCCAAAGACTTCCGAAGTAAACCCAGGCACGTAGCGTTATCCCCAATAAGCGAAGAGGCCAAGGTTAATCTTCTTGATGATGAAATCAAGAGTCCACCTAAGAATGACCTCAGAAGTCACTCTGGTCCTTTAAAGTCCAGTTCAGAGGTAAACCTAGTCATTTGCAACGAAGTGAATTTCTATCGGTCAAAGTCCAAGTTGGTGCCGAGAAACATCGTTTTCACCACCGATATCGTGTTTAGTAGCGACGGTACGAACGATCTTAATGACGAAAATAAAGAAAATCACTCGCCCTTAGATGATTCCGGCGACTGGATGGGTTTCGACGGTGCAAAGTTTTAACTGTACATACGTTTTAAGGTTCATTCAAGGCTTTGGTTAATGTTTGTTTAAATAAATCAAATTTTTTATGCTTATCTCGTGTTTTTTGGTTTGATTTGTTTGTAAGAACGCAAGGTAACCGTGTTGAACAGACGGTGGTGCTGGAGCGTATCAGGTAACCGATCAGTTGGTCATTTGGAATAATTTCAAAGTACTGCTTAGTAAAATTTGTTGTCGTTTCTTTGCTAGATAAGTTACAGGAGTCATTTACATGTCAATCGCTAGTAAACAGTTAAGGGTTTATTTAATGTCTCTATAAATTTTTTGAGAAGTTATTAGTTTTTCAGATATGCCCGAAATTGACACCCGACAGTTTGTAAATTTATTGCTACTTAATAAAATTCGTTGTAACGTCTTTGATAGATTACTTACAGGGGTCATTTAAACGGCAATCGCTAGTAAACAGTTAAGGGTTTATTTAATGTTTCTATAAATTTTTTGAGAAGTTATCAGTTTTTGAGATATATGCAAAATTGTCACCCGACAGGTTGTAAATTTATTGCTGCTTAACAAAATTCGTTGTCGTTTCTTTGCTAAATAAATTACAGAAGTCATTTAAACGGCAATCGCTAGTAAACAGTTAAGGCTTTATTTAACGTCTCCATAATTTTTTTGAGAATTTATTACTTTTTGAGATATACCCAAAATTGACACCTGACAGTTTGTAAATTTACCGTAACTTAACAAAATTCATTGTCATTTTTTTTGCCAGCAATAAGGTGTCAGAAATAATTTGAAAATGCTACAAGACATGGTTCTTAGGGAACGACACTTAAAAAACACAAAACTTAACTTTGAAATTGTTCCAAATTTTTATGAGGGGGGGGTTGACACCTGGGAAATAATCGATGACGTTTTATTAATTATCGTTTTTTTTTTCTTTAGGAGAGAACACCGTGAACGGGGATCAATCAGACGCTCATATGAGCACTTTGTCGCAAAGTAGTAAAGAGGTAAAACGATAAAAATAACGTTAAAACGTTGTAATGAATTTTCAATTTAACTTTTAGGACCGTTCCATTTCCGAGGGTTCTCCCAAAAAGGACAAGAAGAAGAAGAAGGGCTTGAGGACCCCCTCGTTCCTTAAGAAGAAAAAGGAGAAGAAATCACGTGAAGCATAAGGTAGGTTTTATGGAACATTTTTATAGATTAAAGCTGGTTAACGTCTTAAAATAAGTAAAATAAGAATTTCATGGTGTACGCAGTCGAAGGTCCCGAAACACGCCTCGCGACATCTCAGTACAGAGGTAGGAGGTTCGCGAATGTTCCGGAGCAGAGCAGAAAGATGCTTATTTGTTAAGAATGAGTGTGTCGATGTCATTTGGCAAAATGGGGATCTTATATTTATTTATTTATTAAATAGGGATCTTTTATATTAATATGGGGATTATATGCATTTTTTGTCTTCTCTCAGGTTCCTTTTTTGTCCTTTAATCAATTTTATTTTCTTTTCCAGAGAGCTACAGTCATATTTCCCCTGTTTCAGATATTCAGGGTGTTTGATTGTATTATTCAAAGGAATTGGAGTTTTTTTTTATTTATTTATTTTATTAGTATTACATATTTTTTCCAGGCAGTTTAGGGTCCTTTTTTTAAAAAAAATTAATAAAACCCATTCTCCTTAAATCTAGATAATGCAGTTCTTGTTTAAGGAGTGTCTGTAACTTTGTCTCTTATTGGCAAGTGAATATCTTGAGTTCTAGTAGTCGAAATTCAAAAATTATTGATTTATAGGCTAGTCTAAAGACTTTTTAGTAACTTTTTGAAGAAACGACTAAAATCCATCAACAAAAAGTCAAGATAATAGAATTCTTGTTCCAGGAGTGCCTGTAAGAAACAAAATAGTTTGTCTCTGATTTGTAAGTGAATATCTAGGGTCCCAGTAGTCGAAATTCAATAATTATTGATTTATAGGCTAGTCTGAAGACTTTTTAGTCATTTTTTAAAGAAATGACTAAAATCCTTTCACAAAAAGTCAAGATAATGGAATTCTTGTTCCAGGAGTGCCTGCAAGGAACAAAAGACTTTGTCTCTTATTGGCAATTGAATATCTTGGGTTTTAGTCTTTGAAATTTAGAAATTATTGATTTATAGACTAGTCTGAAGACTTCCTAGTCAATTTTTGCAGAAATGACTAAAATTCATCCACAAAAAGTCAAGATAATGGAATTATTGTTTCAGGAATGCCTGTAAGAAACAAAAGACTTTGTCTCTTATTGGCAAGTGAATATCTTGGGTTCTAATAGTCGAAATTCAGAAATTATTGATTTATAGGCTAGTCTGAAGACTTTTTAGTCATTTTCTGAAAAAATTACTAAAATCCATTAACAAAAAGTCAAGATATTGGAATTCTTGTTTTAGGAGTGCCTGTAAGGAACAAAATCACTTGTCTCTTATTGGCAAGTAAATATCTTGAGTTTTAGTAGTCGAAGTTTGGAAATTATTGATTTATAGATTAGTCTGAAGACTTTTTAGTCATTTCTTGGAGAAATGATTAAAATCCATTTACAAAAAGTCAAAAAAAACTGAATTCTTGTTGCAGGAATGCCTGTTATGAAATTTTACCTACTTTATGCAGTTCGTTACGCAAAAAGGTAGATAAAACGTCCGGGTCGTAAACAAGTTTTTTATTAAGCGACACCCTACTTTGAACAAATCTAAGTAAAGACTAACTAAGCTAAAAACTAAAATGACGAACACTTGGCCCGATACAATTAAGTCTTTGTTTTGCACGCCGACACTCGGCACTTGGTAATTCGATATTGTTTTTTCTGCCGCACTATCTTGTTTTAGCCCGTACCGCTCAATATTTATTACATTTTATCAGTTATTTTTAACACCTGTAAGGGACAAAATCCCTTGTCTCTTATTGGCAAGTGAATATCTTGGGTTCCAGTAGTCAAAATTTTGAAATTATTGATTTATGGACTAGTCTGAAGACTTTTTAGTCATTTTTTGAAGAAATTATTAAAATCCATGCACAAAAAGTTAAAAAAACTAAATTCTTGTTCCAGGAGTGCTTGTAAGGAACAAAATAATTTGTCTCTTATTGGCAAGTGATTATCTTGGGTTTTAGTAGTCGAAATTTAGAAATTATTGATTTATTGACTAGTCTAAAGACTTCCTAGTCAGTTTTTGAAGAAATGACTAAAATCCATTGACAAAAAGTCAAAAAAACTGAATTCTTGTTTCCGGAGTGACTGTAAGGAACAAAATCACTTGTCTCTTATTGGCAAGTGAATATCTTGAGTTCTAGTAGTCAAAATTCAGAAATTATTGATTTATACACATTCTTTAGTTCACATTCTTTAACTCACGATATGTTTTGAGTGGTTTTTTGTTCGATTTTACCAAAAATTTAATCGCGTAACGTTGTTCTCGATATCCAGACATTGTAAATATTAGAGGCGACTTTCATACACGTCTTCTTCGCAATGTCACTACTTGAGCACTAATGATCAGATCGTTACCAAATTTGTACTGTGAATAGTTATTGGTATATTGTTTCATGCCATGACTACGAGATCGCGCCACCTGTATTACACAGCTGCTCGTGGCGAGAGTCTGAGTCTTTATTGAACAGCCCTCGTAATAGAATTCTTGTTTCAGGATTGCCTGTAAGGAACAAAATAATGTGTCTCTTATTGGCAAGTGAATATCTAGAGTTGTAGTAGTCGACTTAGTGTCCTTCTTATGAATGGGAATTACTCTGCCAATTTTAACGCAATTAGGAAAAACTCTTAATAAAATTTCTATTTGATGATTAACTTGGTTAGTGGCACTGTAGTTAAGCTTTTTATGGTTTTTGTGACCCTAAAGTCTAAGGAATTGCCAGTAGTTTGTTAGTTTTCCGAGTAGTCAAATGCTAATATAAATTCAAATTTCCCGCCTGTCCATTCTGGCAACGTGGTAACAAATCTAATCCAATCTGGTTGCAATATCTTATTTCTCTTTCCCACTTAGAATTTTCAGTTAAAACTGGAAAAGAATAGTTCGGCGGTTAGTCGCTAGGGGCAGTCCCTCAAATTAAATATTTTTTATTGTTTTCACTTTATGCTGTCTTTCGTTAAACGTAAGTTTTTTAAATTTGATTGAATATTTTACCGCTATTTTGTGTCTGTTGTATATTTCTTCTTTTTAAGTAGAACATGTATTATGTTGCATTGATAAATAAAAAACATTCCGAATAAAAATTAGTATTGGTTTAAAGTACAACTACATTAAGTATAGACTAGTCTGAAGACTTTTTAGTAACTTTTTGAAGAACTGACTCAAATCCATTCGCCAAAAGTCAAGATAATGGAATTCTTAGTTCAGGAGTGCCTGTAAGGAACAAAAGACTTTGTCTCTTATTGGCAAGTGAATATCTTGAGTTCTAGTAGTCGAAATTTCGAAATTATTGATTTATAGATTAGTCTGAAGACTTTTTAGTAACTTTTTGAAGAAATGACTGAAATACATCAACAAACAGTCAAGATAATGGAATTGTTGTTTTAGGAGTGCCTGTAAGGAACAAAATAATTTGTTATTGCGGAGGGTTGTTGGGTGGGGTCAGAAATAAAACAGAAACCTGTTTACCTAAATGTCGACGTTTCGACTAATATTAAGTCATCCTCAGGACACTGGTTGGTTCTACATTGTAAAAGAAAACACTTGTAATTTCTGTAATTCGCAAGTTGTCTGCTGATGTTCGCCCATTTCTTCAAGTATTCATAGGTTTGTATTCCATGATTACGTTTTATATTTTCCAAAAATCCCATGTTGTTACGTTCCAGTCTATCGATGTTCCAAGTTTTGGTTATTTTCAGTTTCGTGTTTGTGACCCAATATCTTCAATATTGCGGAAACTGAAAATAACCAGAAGAAATGGGCGAACATCAGCAGACAACTTGCGAATTACAGACATCACAAGTGTTTTCTTTTACAATGTAGAACCAACCAGTGTCCTGAGGATGACTTAATATAAGTCGAAACGTCGACATTTAGGTAAACAGGTTTCTGTTTTATTTCTGACCCCACCCAACAACCCTCCGCAATATTGAAGATATTGGGTCACAAACACGAAACTGAAAATAATTTGTCTCTTATTGGCAAGTGAATATCTTGGGGTCTAGTAGTCGAATTTTGGAAATTATTGATTTATAGGCTAGTCTGAAGACTTTTTAGTCATTTTCTGAAGAAATGACTAAAATCCATCAACAAACAGTCAAGATAATAGAATTCTTGTTCCAGGAGTGCCTGTAAGGAACAAAATTATTTGTCTCTTTTTGGCAAGTGAATATCTCGAGTTCTAGTAGTCAACATTTAGAAATTATTGATTCATAGGCTAGTATGAAGACTTTTTAGTCATTTTTTGAAAAAGTTACTAAAATCCATCCACAAAAAGTTAAGATAATGGAATTGTTGTTTCAGGAGTAGCTGTAAGGAACAAAAGACTTTGTCTCTTATTGGCAAGTGAATATTTTGGGTTTTAGTGGTTGAAATTTGGAAATTATTGATTTATAGGCTAGTCTGAAGACTTTTTAGTCATTTTTGAAAAAATGACTAAAATCCATCAACAAAAAGTCAAGATAATGAAATTCTTGTTCCAGGAGTGCCTGTAAGAAACAAAATAATTTGTCTCTTATTGGCAAGTAAATATCTTGGGTTCTGGTAGTCGAAATTTAGAAGTTATTAGTTATAGTAGTCTGAAGACTTCCTAGTCATTTTTTGAAGAAATGATTAAAATCCATTCACAAAAAGTGAAGATAATGGAATTCTTGTTTCAGAAGTGCCTGTAAGGACAAAATCACTTATCTCTTATTGGCAAGTGAATATCTTGGGTTCTAGTAGTCGAAACTTCGAAATTATTGATTTATAGACTAGTCTGAAAACTTTTTAGTCATTTTCTGAAAAAATGACTAAAATCCATCAACAAAAAGTCAAGATAATGGAATTCTTGTTCCAGGAGTGCCTGTAAGAAACAAAATAATTTGTCTCTTATTGGCAAGTAAATATCTTGGGTTCTGGTAGTCGAAATTTAGAAGTTATTAGTTATAGTAGTCTGAAGACTTCCTAGTCATTTTTTGAAGAAATGATTAAAATCCATTCACAAAAAGTGAAGATAATGGAATTCTTGTTTCAGAAGTGCCTGTAAGGACAAAATCACTTATCTCTTATTGGCAAGTGAATATCTTGGGTTCTAGTAGTCGAAACTTCGAAATTATTGATTTATAGACTAGTCTGAAAACTTTTTAGTCATTTTCTGAAAAAATGACTAAAATCCTTCAACAAAAAGTCAAGATAATGGAATTTTTGTTCCAGGAGTGCCTGCAACGAACAAAATAATTTGTCTCTTATTGGCAAGGGAATATCTTGGGTTCTAGTAGTCGAAATTTGGAAATTATTGATTTATAGGCTAGTCTGGAGACTTTTTAGTCATATTTTGAAGAAATGACTAAAATCCATCCACAAAAAGTCAAGATAATGGTGTTTCAGGAGTGTCTGTAAGGAACAAAATAATTTGTCTCTGATTGGCAAGTGAATATCTTGGGTTCTAGTAGTCGAAATTCAGAAATTATTGATTTATAATTGTCTTACAACATAGTATATAATAAACCAGATATACACAATTTAAAATTTCATTGTCTCAGTTATTTCGGTAACGTTTTTGTACACGTTGCTAAAAAACCAAAATGTTTCCATTTCGTTCCAAGACTCTTTATAATTATTTGATTAACACTAGAAACAAGAACTATAACAAAACAAAGGTAAGAACACAAAGTCACGGTCTCATCAAATCCATATAATTTGTTGAAAGCTACACGTGTTTCGTTCCTATCGGAGCATCATCAGGCCCAGACCTACACAGATCACATTACAACTCCTAACTATAACTTAATACTAATAAGAACTATAACTTAACTAAATCGGGAGTTTAATTGTTGAGCTGCAGGGATTGCAATGCGGTTTATGTAGGTCAATCTGGACGTCAAATTCACACTAGGGTATTGGAATATTTAAGCCTGTATGACAAGCATAGAGACTCCGGAATGTCACGGAAATCAACTTTTGCTTACCATCTATTATCTGTGGGACATTCTACTGCCCGACATGAGAATGTGAAAGTGGTACATGTCCTAAAGGTTAAGTTGGACCTTCTAGAAAAAGTTTGAAGATTTTATAGTAACTTTTTAAAGAAATTACTAAAATCCATCAACAAAAAGTCAGGATAATGGAATTGTTGTTTCAGGAGTGCTTGTAAGCAACAAAATAATTTGTCTCTGATTGGCAAGTGTATATCTTGGGTTCTATTGGTTAAAATTTGAAAATTATTGATTTATGGACTGCTTTGAAGAGTTTTTAAGTCTTTTTTGAAAAAATGACTAAAATCCATTCACTACAAGTCAAGATAATGGAATTGTTGTTTTAGGAGTGCATGTAAGGAACAAAAAACTTTGTTTCTAGCGTTCTAGATGTCGAAATTCAAAAATTATTTATTTATAGACTAGTCTGAAGACTTTTTAGTCATTTTTTGGAGAAATGACTGTGAATGAAATGTGATTCCTTCGACGGTATCTGTAAATCCAGGTCCGTCTTGTTCGTTTCGGCCTGCTTCAATTCAGTTCACTCGAACAGCACCAACTTTTTGTGACCACACTTCGATACATTTAGTTCAGTCGCTTTACAGCATTCCTTCTATGAACGTTATTTCACAGGATCCAGTTAACCCAATAACGTGTTCTTATTATTCCCCATCGAGGAACTATTCCTTTCCTCCCCAATCTAATTCCACCTTGAAGCGGAATGTACCCGTGTTTACTTATTCTAATCTAATGATGTCACGAATCCTTTAGGTTCCGATGAGCTGGCGAAGAGTTTTTCAACAATTCATCACCCTTTTCTCAGTGCAATTTTGGAAATCATAGTTCTAGTAAAGTGATTGGCGCAATTAACTTACCTATTGTTTTGTATGATAAGGTAGCGGTTTGCAGTGTTTTGGTGGTGGAGAAATTGAGTTGTCCTTCGATATTGGGTACTGATTTTTGGAAAACTATTGGTGTCGTTCCTGATTTGCAAAATGGTTGTTGGTATTTTGGTGTGCCGTCTCATGAAATCTGTATCACTGAAGCCATTATTCCTCAGGAAACTTTAACACCAGAACAGCGATCCGCATTGGATAAATTGATTTCAAAGTACTTTTCTTTAATGGGTGGTAAGCTTGGTCGAACAGATTTAGTGAAGCCCATTCGTTTGCGCCCTTATAGATTCTCACCCGCCACTCTAAAGATTATCGATGAGGAGGTTGATAACATGCTGCAACTCGACATTATCGAGCCATCACAATCTGCCTGGTCTTTCCCTGCCTTAGTAGTACCGAAAGGTAATGGTAAATGGAGATTTTGCGTGGAATATCAAACTTATTAAATTCTGTTATGGCTAAGGATGCTTATCCGATCCCTTTTATTGATAGTATTTTGGACAAATTAAGAAATGCAAAGTATCTTACTTCGTTAGATATTAACTCTGCATATTGGCAAATCGAGGTTGATGAACATTCACGTGATAAAACTAGTTTTTCTGTTCCTGGTCGGGGACTTTATCGATTTAAGAGAATGCCATTTGGGTTGACGAATGCCCCTGCAACTTGGCAGCGATTGGTAGATACCTTATTGGGAGCCACATGCCTTTGTTTATTTAGATGACGGAATTTGTATTTCTGAGACTTTTAGAGGTTTTGGAAGAGATTTTCCAGAGATTTCATAGAGCCGGAATAACACTCTCTCAGGATAAGTGTAAATTTTGTCGATCCGAACTTAAGTATTTAGGATATGTTGTCGATAAAGATAAGGTGACGGCCGTATTGAACATTCCGACTCCAAAGAACACCACCGAAGTCCGACGTGTCATCGGTACAGGCGTTTTATTCCCCAGTTCTCAACCGTTATTTCTCCCCTTACCGCTCTTCTTTGTAAACACAAAAAGTGGAACTGGACCCCAGAATGTCAAACTTCGGAAATAAAAAACTAGCCTTTGACGTGCGCTTCTACCTGCAACACGGGAACAAGTCATTTTTAAATATTTTAACCAAATGAATAAAAGTTAGGTCTAAAGCGTAATTAATCCTGTAACAATCTGTTTTTTTTTTGATTAAATACGTTGTTATTTCATTAATTCCTCTTATTTCAGGTACTGCCAGGACGCCATAACATAATTCTAAAAAACCTTAATTAAACAAAAACCTCCTCCTCCTCCTCCATCGAGACTGCCAGCGACATAATATTTCGTTTTAATTTTCACTAGTAAGTAGTACTAGGCAGCAGCTAGCATTCTATGCACTGCTATGGTCTAATAATTTCGATTAAAAAAAAAAAAAAACTTTATTATTATTATTGTATGTGTAGCTTTAATTGTACAGGATTCCAGAGTTATTGATTTTTAAAGTCGGATGTTATGGATTTTTAGCAAAATAAACAATTTGAATTCGGTTATATTGTACTCAGCCTAATGGGTAAAGTTAATATTAAAGGTGATGTAATTATGTATCACTGTGGTCCAATGCCTTGGTAAGTAATCATTCCAAATTTATTAGTTTTAAATGCAATCAGTAATTTGAGTACATACGTTTACATCACTGACAAATTTGAGTTGTTTATTCTGTGCAATATATTTATTATTAAGTAAATCGGTCTCTATTTTTGGATGATTTCCGTATAAGTAAACCTACTCAGCCTTTTATTTTCGATATTATTCCTATAATGCTTTCACCAAAAATAGAAACAAATTAATTATTATTATTAATAATGTAATAAAAGTTTTTATGCTTGATTATATTGTATAAGTATGAATAACGCTTTGGAACAAACCGTCTTATATTATTGTTTTTTTTTATATAAAAATTTAAAATATTGCCATATTTTTTTTTAAATAATGTCATCATACACGACTGTCATGCGCATTGGTGAGGGATTTAACACTTTATCGTTTGTTTCTTTTTTCTATTGTATTTAATGTTTTTTGCACAAAAATTACTCGTTTTATATGTATACATAAATATTTTTGTTTTCTTAGTAATTAAGAATAAAAACAGCTTTTTCTTGATCATCTCTTGTTTTATTAATTTTTACAGATCGCACCTTATTCCCCCCTCCCTCCGAGTACTGCTGAACGTACTCTCAGATCTCTCAAAAGCATTCGATACAGTCAACATATGTAGCTCGACTGAGGAAAGTAGATGGGTATGCAGATAATTTTTTGTGTTTTCGCCGTATTTCCCTTAATTTCCCACCGATTTTCATGAAAGTTGGATTAATGGATAAGGTATTTAATTTAGATCAAAAAGTGTATCTATAAAAAAATGAAAAAACTGGATATTTTCGGAGTAAAATGTAAAATTAATAAAACTCCCAAGTAGAAAATTGGGTATAATTCCCTTAATTTCCCCTCGATTTTCATGGAAGTTAGGTCATAATAAAGGATTTTTAATTCCCAACAAAATATGTATCTATAAAAATGTCCATTAATCCAATAGTTTCCCAGTTATAAGAAAGTTAATCAAAATTTTGAGAAAGTCCACTAAAGATGAATGTTATTGCTCCAGAATCTAAGGGATTCTGATAGAAGGTAAGTAAGTAAGCTAAAGTTACTCTAATTTTTCTTCGACCCTGTCACCTTGTGTTGACCTTCTAGTGACCTTGAGAATTATCCGCGAGGTCAGACTAACTTGCACCAATTTTTCTTCGACTCTGTCACCTTGTGTCGACTTTCTAGTGACCTTGAAAATTAACCGCGAGGTCAAACTCACTTGCACCAATTTTTCTTCGACCCTGTCACCTTGTGTCGACCTTCTAGTGACCTTGAGAATTATCCGCGAGGTCAAAATCACTTGCACCAATTTTTCTAACAACTACTCACCTTGTCTCGACCTTCTAGTGACCTTGAGAATTATCCGCGAGGTCAAACTCACTTGCACTTATTTTCTAGGAACTATTTACCTTGTCTCGACCTTCTAGTGACCTTGAAAATTAACCGCGAGGTCAGACTAACTTGCACCAATTTTTCTTCGACTCTGTCACCTTGTGTCGACCTTCTAGTGACCTTGAAAATTAACCGCGAGGTCAAACTCACTTGCACCAATTTTTCTTCGACCCTGTCACCTTGTGTCGACCTTCTAGTGACCTTGAGAATTATCCGCGAGGTCAAAATCACTTGCACCAATTTTTCTAACAACTACTCACCTTGTGTCGACCTTCTAGTGACCTTGAAGATTAACCGCGAGGTCAGACTAACTTGCACCAATTTTTCTAAGAACTACTCACCTTGTCTCGACCTTCTAGTGACCTTGAGAATTATCCGCGAGGTCAAAATCACTTGCACCAATTTTTCTAACAACTACTCACCTTGTCTCGACCTTCTAGTGACCTTGAGAATTATCCGCGAGGTCAAACTCACTTGCACTTATTTTCTAGGAACTACTTACCTTGTCTCGACCTTCTAGTGACCTTGAAAATTAACCGCGAGGTCAGACTAACTTGCACCAATTTTTCTAAGAACTACTCACCTTGTCTCGACCTTCTAGTGACCTTGAGAACTATTCGCGAGGTCAAATTCACTTGCACCAATTTTTCATCGACCCTGTCACCTTGTCTCGACCTTGTAGTGACCTTGAGAATTATCCGCGAAGTCAAACTCACTTCCACCAATTTTAATTCGACCCTGTCACCTTGTGTCGACCTTCTAGTGACCTTGAAGATTAACCGCGAGGTCAGACTAACTTGCACCAATTTTTCTAAGAACTACTCACCTTGTCTCGACCTTCTAGTGACCTTGAGAATTATCCGCGAGGTCAAAATCACTTGCACCAATTTTTCTAACAACTACTCACCTTGTCTCGACCTTCTAGTGACCTTGAGAATTATCCGCGAGGTCAGACTAACATGCACCAATTTTTGTTCGACCCTGTCACCTTGTGTCGACCTTCTAGTGACCTTGAGAATTATCCGCAAGGTCAAAATCACTTGCACCAATTTTTCTAACAACTACTCACCTTGTCTCGACCTTCTAGTGACCTTGAGAATTATCCGCGAGGTTAAACTCACTTGCACCAATTTTTCTTCGACCCTGTCACCTTGTGTCGACCTTCTAGTGACCTTGAGAATTAACCACGAGGTCAAACTCACTTGCACCAATTTTTCTGACAACTACTCACCTTGTCTCGACCTTCTAGTGACCTTGAGAATTAACCGCGAGGTCAAACTCACTTGCACCAATTTTTCTACAACCCTGTCACCTTGCGTCGACCTTCTAGTGACCTTGAAAATTAACCGCGAGGTCAAACTCACTTGCACCAATTTTTCTTCGACCCTGTTACCTTGTGTCGACCTTCTAGTGACCTTGAGAGTTATCCGCGAGGTCAAAATCACTTGCACCAATTTTTCTAACAACTACTCACCTTGTCTCGACCTTCTAGTGACCTTGAGAATTATCCGCGAGGTCAGACTAACTTGCACCAATTTTTCTTCGACTCTGTCACCTTGTGTCGACCTTCTAGTGACCTTGAAAATTAACCGCGAGGTCAAACTCACTTGCACCAATTTTTCTTCGACCCTGTCACCTTGTGTCGACCTTCTAGTGACCTTGAGAATTATCCGCGAGGTCAAAATCACTTGCACCAATTTTTCTAACAACTACTCACCTTGTCTCGACCTTCTAGTGACCTTGAGAATTATCCGCGAGGTCAGACTAACTTGCACCAATTTTTCTTCGACTCTGTCACCTTGTGTCGACCTTCTAGTGACCTTGAAAATTAACCGCGAGGTCAAACTCACTTGCACCAATTTTTCTTCGACCCTGTCACCTTGTGTCGACCTTCTAGTGACCTTGAGAATTATCCGCGAGGTCAAAATCACTTGCACCAATTTTTCTAACAACTACTCACCTTGTCTCGACCTTCTAGTGACCTTGAGAATTATCCGCGAGGTCAGACTAACTTGCACCAATTTTTCTTCGACTCTGTCACCTTGTGTCGACCTTCTAGTGACCTTGAAAATTAACCGCGAGGTCAAACTCACTTGCACCAACATTTCTTCGACCCTGTCACCTTGTGTCGACCTTCTAGTGACCTTGAAAATTATCCGCGAGGTCAAACTCACTTGCACCAATTTTTCTAACAACTACTCACTTTGTCTCGACCTTCTAGTGACCTTGAGAATTATCCGCGAGGTCAGACTAACTTGCACCAATTTTTCTTCGACCCTGTCACCTTGTGTCGACCTTCTAGTGACCTTGAGAATTATCCGCGAGGTCAAAATCACTTGCACCAATTTTTCTAACAACTACTCACCTTGTCTCGACCTTCTAGTGACCTTGAGAATTATCCGCGAGGTCAGACTAACTTGCACCAATTTTTCTTCGACCCTGTCACCTTGTGTCGACCTTCTAGTGACCTTGAGAATTATCCGCGAGGTCAAAATCACTTGCACCAATTTTTCTAACAACTACTCACCTTGTCTCGACCTTCTAGTGACCTTGAGAATTATCCGCGAGGTCAAACTGACTTGAACCAATTTTTCTAAGCACTACTCACCTTGTCTCGACCTTCTAGTGACCTTGAGAATTAACCGCGAGGTCAAACTCACTTGCACCAATTTTTCTAAGACCTAACGACCTTGTGTCGACCTTTAAGTGACCTTCAAAACTAACTGCCAGGTCAAATTCGACTTTTAGACGCGTCGAAAATTTTAGATCAATTTTGACTTGACCTTGATTCGACCTTGGACGTGACCTTGACGTAACCCTAACTTGACCTTGACTCTCTGATGCGACGTAACCTCGACTCAAAAACGTGGGAGTTTTGGGACTAAAGCGGGTGGGTGAAGGTACTTTAGCTTAAGCAACAAAATCAGCAGCTTCACATAAGACAGACAATTTATTTTACGTTATATACATACATACAAGAAACATCACAATAATATCACTGGTTTAACCTCTAACATAATCACCTAAATCTACTAGGAACAAGGCAAAATCAGTTAAAACACCGTCGCACTTCATCCAGTTTTACACTTCTCGGTAGCTTTAAGGTCCAGCACGTTAATACTTTTCAAAAACCAAAAGATCCCGGACAGTAGGAAGAACACTTCTGCTGCTACCAAAGTACTTGCCTCAATGTCTGGAAAAGACATTCTTTGTACTGCCGTTACCAGCAGCATACACCGGAGTACTTCAAATACTGGGGCGTACTTATGGTTGTCGAACAGTAGACCGATGTTGGTTAGGGAGGCGATTATGTAGATCACAAACCCAATCACAGTTAAAGGGTTCAGGGCCTATAAACGAGCAAAAACACGATTTATAACTTACAAGATGTTGATACCAGTTTACTTACCAAATGTCTGATGGCTAGCTGATGAAAGCCGTAGACAACCACGGCAAAATGGATGAGCAAATACGTGTTGCACCATAGAGGGAGCTTGACGTCGTACTTCTCTCTCTTGGTCACCTGAAATCAAAAGACAAACTACATGATGGACTAAATGCTGTTGGAATAAAAGAGATTCTTGTATGGCACAATTTTTTGTGACTTGTCAAAAGCATTTGACTCTGTTGGCCATCGATTATGCTGCAGAACTATAAATTGAGGTGTGGCTCTTACCAATCACGATTTGCTTTATTTGCAGATGATACCGCTGTTGGTTTGAGTCGAATTTATTATAAATATATGCTCAAAGAAACCGAGTTAATGTGATTTAAAGTTGTACCGAGTTCCTGGGTATTTTGTCCAGGAAATCGCGATGAAGGCTCTGGATTTCGGGTCAGTTGGGGTTTTTGTTCCCGGAAAAGCGGTCGAGATCCTGGAATTTAGGAAATTTTTGTCCCAGTTCGTGTTTTTTGCCCTTTGAAGGGTGGAGGGGAGGGGTGCAAGAAGCCCGGAATGTTGGAAATTTTGTCTTAAATAAAAAGTGAAGTAGTTTCCTTAATTTTCCACCGATTTTCATCAAAATTCGTTCTGAGGAAAGGGTTTTTAATTTGAAACAATAAGTGTGAATATAAACATTTTGAAAAACTGCAAATTTCAGAGAAAAAGGTGAATATTATAAATGTGTTCAAATTAATGAGTGTTTGACTGGAAAAAAATTTAATATCATCCCTAATTTTTCACCGATTTTTATAAAAATTAGCTCTAGACAAAGAATTTTTAATTTAGAACAAAAAGTGTAAATATGAAAATTTTGGAAAACTGGAAAATTCCGGAGAAAAAGGGCAATATCATAAATGTGTCCAAATTAATGAGTGTTTGAGTGGAAAAAATTTAATATCATCCCTAATTTTTCACCGATTTTTATAAAAATTAGCTCTAAAGAAAGAATTTTTAATTTAGAACAAAAAGTGTAAATATGAAAATTTTGAAAAACTGGAAAATTCCAGAGAAAAAGGGCAATATCATAAATGTGTTCAAATTAATGAGTGTTTGACTGGAAAAACTTATATCTTCCCTAATTTTTCACCGATTTTTATAAAAATTAGCTCTAAAGAAAGAATTTTTAATTTAGAACAAAAAGTGTAAATATGAAAATTTTGGAAAACTGGAAAATTCCAGAGAAAAGGGGCAATATCATAAAAGTGTCCAAATTAATGAGTGTTTGACTGGAAAAAATTTAATATCATCCCTAATTTTTCACCGATTTTTATAAAAATTAGCTCTAAATAAAGAATTTTTAATTTAGAACAAAAAGTGTAAATATGAAAATTTTGGAAAACTGGAAAATTCCGGAGAAAAAGGGCAATATCATAAAAGTGTCCAAATTAATGAGTGTTTGACTGGAAAAAAATTTAATATCATCCCTAATTTTTCACCGATTTTTATAAAAATTAGCTCTAAAGAAATAATTGTTAATTTAGAACAAAAAGTGTAAATAAGAAAATTTTGAAAAACTGGAAAATTCCAGAGAAAAAGGGCAAAATCATAAATGTGTCCGAATTAATGAGTGTTTGACTGGAAAAAATTTAATATCATCCCTAATTTTTCACCGATTTTTATAAAAATTAGCTCTAAAGAAAGAATTTTTAATTTAGAACAAAAAGTGTAAATATGAAAATTTTGGAAAACTGGAAAATTCCGGAGAAAAAGGGCAATATCATAAAAGTGTCCAAATTAATGAGTGTTTGACTGGAAAAAATTTAATATCATCCCTAATTTTTTACCGATTTTTATAAAAATTAGCTCTAAAGAAAGAATTTTTAATTTAGAACAAAAAGTGTAAATATGAAAATTTTGGAAAACTGGAATATTCCAGAGAAAAAGGGCAAAATCATAAATGTGTCCAAATTAATGAGTGTTTGACTGGAAAAAATTTAATATCATCCCTAATTTTTCACCGATTTTTATAAAAATTAGCTCTAAAGAAAGAATTTTTAATTTAGAACAAGAAGTGTAAATATGAAAATTTTGGAAAACTGGAAAATTCTAGAGAAAAAGGGCAATATCATAAAAGTGTCCAAATTAATGAGTGTTTGACTGGAAAAACTTATATCTTCCCTAATTTTTCACCGATTTTTAAAGAAATTAGCTCTTAAGAAAAAATTTTTAATTCAGAACAAAAAGTGTGAATATGAAAATTTTAAAAAACTGGAAAATTCCAGAGAAAAAGGGCAATATCATAAATGTGTCCAAATTAATGAGTGTTTGACTGGAAAAAATTTAATATCATCACTAATTTTTCACCGATTTTTATATAAATTAGCTCTAGAGAAAGAATTTTTAATTTAGAACAAGAAGTGTAAATATGAAAATTTTGAAAAATTGGAAAATTTCAGAGAAAAAGGGCAATATCATAAATGGGTCCAAATTAATGAGTGTTTGACTGGAAAAAAATTTAATATCATCCCTAATTTTTCACCAATTTTTATAAAAATTAGCTCTAAAGAAAGAATTTTTAATTTAAAACAAAAAGTGTAAATATGAAAATTTTGGAAAACTGGAAAATTCCAGAGAAAAAGGGCAATATCATAAATGTGTCCAAATTAATGAGTGTTTGACTGGAAAAAATTTAATATCATCCCTAATTTTTCACCGATTTTTATAAAAATTAGCTCTAAAGAAAGAATTTTTAATTTAGAACAAAAAGTGTAAATATGAAAATTTTGGAAAACTGGAAAATTTCAGAGAAAAAGGGCAATATCATAAATGTACCCAAATTAATGAGTATTTGACTGGAAAAAATTTAATATCATTTCTAATTTTCCACCGATTTTTATGAAAATTAGCTCTAAAGAAAGAATTTTTAATTTAGAACAAAAAGTGTAAATATGAAAATTTTGAAAAACTGGAAAATTTCAGAGAAAAAGGACAATATCATAAAAGTGTCCAAATTAATGAGTGTTTGACTGGAAAAAATTTAATATCATCCCTAATTTTTTACCGATTTTTATAAAAATTAGCTCTAAAGAAAGAATTTTTAATTTAGAACAAAAAGTGTAAATATGAAAATTTTGGAAAACTGGAAAATTCCAGAGAAAAAGGGCAATATCATAAATGTGTCCAAATTAATGAGTGTTTGACTGGAAAAAATTTAATATCATCCCCAATTTTCCACCGATTTTTATAAAAATTAGCTCTAAAAAAAGAATTTTTAATTTAGAACAAAAAGTGTAAATATGAAAATTTTGGAAAACTGGAAAATTCCAGAGAAAAAGGGCAATATCATAAATGTACCCAAATTAATGAGTATTTGACTGGAAAAAATTTAATATCATTTCTAATTTTCCACCGATTTTTATGAAAATTAGCTCTAAAGAAAGAATTTTTAATTTAGAACAAGAAGTGTAAACATGAAAATTTTGAAAAATTGGAAAATTCCAGAGAAAAAGGGCAATATCATAAATGTTTCCAAATTATTGAGTGTTTGAATGGAAAAACTTATATCTTCCCTAATTTTTCACCGATTTTTATAAAAATTAGCTCTAGAGAAAGAATTTTTAATTTAGAACAAAAAGTGTAGATATGAAAATTTTGAAAAATTGGAAAATTCCAGAGAAAAAGGGCAATATCATAAATGTGTCCAAATTAATGAGTGTTTGACTGGAAAAAATTTAATATCATCCCTAATTTTTCACCGATTTTTATAAAAATTAGCTCTAGACAAAGAATTTTTAATTTAGAACAAAATGTGTAAATATGAAAATTTTGGAAAACTGGAATATTCCAGAGAAAAAGGGCATTATCATAAATGTGTCCAAATTAATGAGTATTTGACTGGAAAAAATTTAATATCATCCCTAATTTTTCACCGATTTTTATAAAAATTAGCTCTAAAGAAAAAATTTTTAATTTAGAACAAAAAGTGTAAATATGAAAATTTTGGAAAACTGAAAAATTCCGGAGAAAAAGGGCAATATCATAAATGTGTCCAAATTAATGAGTGTTTGACTGGAAAAAATTTAATATCATCCCTAATTTTTCACCGATTTTTATAAAAATTAGCTCTAAAGAAAGACTTTTTAATTTAGAACAAAAAGTGTAAATATGAAAATTTTGAAAAACTGGAAAATTCCAGAGAAAAGGGGCAATATCATAAAAGTGTCCAAATTAATGAGTGTTTGACTGGAAAAATTTTAATATCATCCCTAATTTTTCACCGATTTTTATAAAAATTAGCTCTAAAGAAAGAATTTTTAATTTAGAACAAAAAGTGTAAATATGAAAATTTTGGAAAACTGGAAAATTCCGGAGAAAAAGGGCAATATCATAAATGTGTCCAAATTAATGAGTGTTTGACTGGAAAAAATTTAATATCATCCCTAGTTTTTTACCGATTTTTATAAAAATTAGCTCTAAAGAAAGAATTTTTAATTTAGAACAAGAAGTGTAAATATGAAAATTTTGGAAAACTGGAAAATTCCATGGAAAAAGGGCAATATCATAAAAGTGTCCAAATTAATGAGTGTTTGACTGGAAAAAATTTAATATCATCCCTAGTTTTTCACCGATTTTTACAAAAATTAGCTCTAAAGAAAGAATTTTTAATTTAGAACAAAAAGTGTAAATATGAAAATTTTGAAAAACTGGAAAATTTTAGAGTAAAAGGGCAATATCATAAATGGGTCCAAATTAATGAGTGTTTGACTGGAAAAAAATTTAATATCATCCCTAATTTTTCACCAATTTTTATAAAAATTAGCTCTAAAGAAAGAATTTTTAATTTAAAACAAAAAGTGTAAATATGAAAATTTTGGAAAACTGGAAAATTCCAGAGAAAAAGGGCAATATCATAAATGTGTCCAAATTAATGAGTGTTTGACTGGAAAAAATTTAATATCATCCCTAGTTTTTCACCGATTTTTATAAAAATTAGCTCTAAAGAAAGAATTTTTAATTTAAAACAAAAAGTGTAAATATGAAAATTTTGGAAAACTGGAATATTCCAGAGAAAAAGGGCAATATCATAAATGTGTCCAAATTAATGAGTGTTTGACTGGAAAAAAATTAATATCATCCCTAATTTTTCACCAATTTTTATAAAAATTAGCTCTAAAGAAAGAATTTTTAATTTAGAATAAAAAGTGTAAAAATGAAAATTTTGAAAAATTGGAAAATTCCAGAGAAAAAGGGCAATATCATAAATGTGTCCGAATTAATGAGTGTTTGACTGGAAAAAATTTAATATCATCCCAAATTTTTACCGATTTTTATAAAAATTAGCTCTAATAAAAGAATTTTTAATTTAAAACAAAAAGTGTTAATAAGAAAATTTTGAAAAACTGGAAAATTTCAGAGAAAAAGGGCAATATCATAAAAGTGTCCAAATTAATGAGTGTTTGACTGGAAAAAATTTAATATCATCCCTAGTTTTTCACCGATTTTTATAAAAATTAGCTCTAAAGAAAGAATTTTTAATTTAGAACAAAAAGTGTAAATACGAAAATTTTAAAAAACTGGAAAATTTTAGAGTAAAAGGGCAATATTTTAAATGCGTCCAAACAGTGAGTGCGTCTGAGTGGAAAATCTTTAATATCTTCCCTAATCTTTCACCGATTTTCATGCAAGTTACCTCTAATAAAAGAACTTTTAATTTGGAACAAAAAATGTAAATACGAAAATTTTGAAAAACTGGAAACTTTCAGAGTAAAATGGAAATATTGTAAATGCGTCCAAATAGTGAGTGCGTCTGAGTGGAAAATCTTTAATATCTTCTCTAATCTTTCACCGATTTTCATGCAAGTTACCTCTAATAAAATAACTTTTAATTTGGAACAAAAAATGTAGGGACAAAAATTTTGAAAAACTGGAAAATTCCAGAGTAACAAGGAGATATTTCAATACGCATGAGGTTAGACTTCCTATCCCAATTCCCTGGCCTTTTCACCCCAGATTTTCTGTCCCAGGAATTACAAACAAACGCCCTACAATTTTGGACAATTTCTTCCAGAAATTGAGTCCAAGATCCCGAAATGTTGTTTCCTACCATCTTTTCTATATCGAAGACAGTATCAAAGATATCTTGCTCTAACGAGGAGATAAGTTTTTAGGACTTACCTTAACTTTATCCTCTTCCAAACCCAGTCTGGGCTTTCCAGGTTGCCAACTGGGTCCATAGAAGATGGCGGCCAATTTGTTCTTCCAACCCTTCATAGCCTGGAACCGCTGCACCACGTATTTCGTGTAGAACGTCTGCAAAAATTGTCTCAAAGTTAAACATTAACACTTCAGGTAAACATTTTTTTTATTTACCTGCAAATGTACCGGGTTAAATGAAGGCTGGTTATACACTAAACCATAAATAATCTCCTCGTCTTCGCGCTCTCTAGCGAACGTACCGAACATCCTGTCCCATATGATTAAAACCCCTGCATAGTTGGTGTCCAGACAGTAAATGTTACTTCCTGCAACAGTAAACTTTGGAGATAAGTTTCCAAAACAGGAGACTACTTACCATGGTGCACCCTATGGTGGTTTGGCGTATTGAAGATCCACTCTAGGGGGCCCAACGTTTTCACAGTTTCCGTGTGAATCCAGAACTGGAAGAGCAGATTGAAGTACTGATGGGTGACAAACTGGGACGGGGGAATCACTAGGGCCAAAGGCAAGTAGAAGGCCTAAAAGAGAATTAAATAATTAATTAATTTTTGATAGTCTAGCTATCCTTGAACATTGCGTCAAAAGATACTGAAAACCGCTTTAAAATATTTAAAGTAGTTTCAGACATATCGACGAAAATGTCTGCCCATGTCCGTTAGGAGCAGCTCGATCCTCTGGAGGTGGCTCTCAATGACTTGAGATAAGTTTTGAAGTTCGTAACTTACAAGAACGTTTTATAGCTTTAAAGAATCATTGAACATTGGGGCAGGCTACACTGAAAACCGCTTTTAGATATCCAAAGTATTTTTAGACTTATCAACGAAAATGTCTGCTTATGTTCGTTAAGAGCAACTCGATCCTCTGAAGGTGGCTCTCAATGACTGGAGATAAGTTCTGAAGTTCTTTACTTACAAAAACTTTTTATACCTTAAAAGAATCTTTGAGCATTGGGGCAGGCTGTATTGAAAACCGCTTTTAAATGTCCAAAGTAGTTTTAGACTTATCAACGAAAATGTCTGCCCATGTCCGTTAGGAGCAGCTCGATCCTCTGGAGGTTGGTCCCAAAGACTTGAGATAAGTTTTGAAGTTCGTAACTTACAAGAACGTTTTATACCTTTAAAGAATCCTCGAACATTGGGGCAGGCTACACTAAAAACTGCTCTTAGATATCCAAAGTAGTTTTAGACTTCTCAACGAAATTATCTGACCGTGTCCCTTAAGAGCAACTCGATCCTCTGGAGGTGGCTCTCAATAACTTAAGATAACTTCTGAATGTCTTAACTTACAAAGACCTTTTATACCTTAAAAGAATCCCTAAATATTGGGGCAGGTCACTCTTAAAACCGCTTTAAAATATCCAAAGCCGTTCCAGACTTATTGACGAAAATGTTTTCCTATATCCGTTACAGCACTCTCTGCTGGTATGCATCAGAGTTAAATGCGAAAATTAATAGACAAACGCTTCAGGCTCACCATATGTGGCAACAATTAGATGCAAAACACCCTTTAAAAAAATATATTCAATAGAAAACCCTGGTCTAACTACCCTCCGGCAGATAGAGCTAAGCAATCTATGAAGGAGACAAATAAAAATCCATATCTTTGGCTGTATGGATGTTGAACGGTTGAAACTTGATCGCAATAGATGGGGCATATTGAGGTTATCAAAAAAATTAGTTCCGCCACTCGTACAAGGGGTCCACTCTTCAAAGAGGTCAAAGTCTTTCTTGTCAAGCTTGAAATCTCCAAACGAGTTAGAATTTTCAGCACTTCCATACAATATCTCAAATAATTTTTCTAACGACCCCAGGGTAGAAAATCGAACATTTCAGACCTTCTTCTAGATCTCACCGATGAGTTTAAGCTACCCCAGAGGTGCTGTGGTGAGTGAGGTCTTTAATACTGTTGAAAGACCCGGAGGGTCTCAGGTTAGTGAGGGTGTTATTACGTGTGTTGCTGTTAGATGGGAGGGTCGTGGTGATGTTTTTAGGATTAAGTTTGGTGAGGGTGTGAGTGAGGATTGGGCTCACGTGAATTGTAAGTGGGGAAGTAAGGTCGGTGAAAGTTTGTTGTTGCTATAATATGAGCTAAATTTCACAGAAATCGGTGCAGAAATAAGGATATTATGGCAAATTGCCATTTTTATTTTGACAAATTTTTCAAAAAAATTTAACGCAGAAACTATTGGGTTAACAAAAATTTTTGTAAATATATTTTTTGTTTAGAATTAAAAATACTTTATTATAAGGTATATTTGATGAAAATCGGTGAAAAAATAAGGAAGTTATGGCAAATTTTCATTTTTATTTTGATAAATTTTTAAAAAAAATTTCACGCAGAAACTATTGGGTTAACAAAAATTTTTGTAGATACATTTTTTGTTTAGAATTGAAAATACTTCTTTACAAGCTATATTTGATCAAAATCGGTGAAGAATTAAGGAAATTATGGCGGATTTTGTTTTTGGCTTATATTGACTTTTGCGAAAATTCCATTTAATTAAGAACCTTTTTATATCTCAAAAACTAGTTAATAGTTTTTTGAAAATTCTTGATGTTTCTTATAAAGGAGACTTGAGCGCATGCTTCTATCTAATTTTTAAGCATTTTCTAATAAGAGTTTTCTTGAAAAATTGCGTGAAACTTTAAAGTCTCCAAGAGGGTCTTCTTTTTCAAAATGTCGCATTACTCTGATATAATTGAGTCAACAAAAATTTCCGTAGATACAGTTTTCGTTTGGAATTAAAATTGCAATAGTATAAGCTGAATTTTATGAAAATCGGTGCCGAAATAAGGATATTATGGCAAATTGTCATTTTTATTTTGACAAATTTTTCAAAAAAATTTGACGCAGAAACTATTGGGTTAACAAAAATTTTTGTAGATACATTTTTTATTTAGAATTAAAAATACTTTTTTATAAGCTATATTCGATCAAAATCGGTGAAAAATTAAGGAAATTATGACGGATTTTGTTTTTTGCTTATATTGACTTTTTCGAAAATTCCTTTTACTCAAAAACCTTTTTGTAACTCAAAAACTAGTCAATAGTTTTTTGAAAATTCTTGATGCTTCTTATAGAGGAGACTTCAGCGCACGCTTTTATCTAATTTTTAACCATATTCTAACAAGAGTTTTCTTGAAAAATTGCGTGAAACCTTAAAGTCTCTAAGAGGGTCTTCTTTTCCAAAATGTCGCATTACTCTGAAATAATTCAGTTCACAAAAATTTTCATAGATACAGTTTTCGCTTGGAATTAAAATTGCAATAGTATGAGCTAAATTTCACGGAAATCGGTGTAGAAATAAGAATATTATGGCAAATTGTCATTGTTATTTTGACAGATTTTTCACAAAAATTTCACGCAGAAACTATTTGGTTAACAAAAATTTTTGTAGATACATTTTCTGTTTAGAATTAAAAATTCTTTCCTATAAGCTATATTTGATCAAAATCGGTAAAAAATTAAGGAAAATATGACGGATTTTGTTTTTTGCTTATATTGACTTTTTCGAAAATTCCTTTTACTCAAAAACCTTTTTGTAATTTAAAAACTAATCAATAGTTTTTTGAAAATTCTTAATGTTTCTTATAAAGGAGACTTGAGCGCATGCTTCTATCTAGTTTTTAACCATTTTCTAACAAGAGTTTTCATGAAAAATTGCGTGAAACTTTAAAGACTCCAAGAGGGTGTCCTTTTTCAAAATGTCACATAACTCTGATATAATTGAGTCAACAAAAATTTCCGTAGATACAGTTTTCGTTTGGATTTAAAATTGCAATAGTATGAGCTAAATTTCACGAAAATCGGTGCAGAAATAAGGAAGTTATGGCAATTTTTCATTTTTATTTTAACAGATTTTTCAAAAAAAATTTCACGCAGAAACTATTGGGTTAACAAAAATTTTTGTAGATACATTTTTTGTTTAGAATGAAAAATACTTTTCTATAAGCTATATTCGATCAAAATCGGTGAAAAATTAAGGAAATTATGACGGATTTTGTTTTTCGCTTATATTGACTTTTGCGTAAAATCCTTTTACTCAAAAACCTTTTTGTAACTCAAAAACTAGTCAATAGTTTTTTGAAAATTCTTGATGCTTCTTATAGAGGAGACTTGAGCGTATGCTTCTATCTAGTTTTTAACCATTTTCTAATAAGAGTTTTCTTGAAAAATTGCGTGAAACTTTAAAGTCTCCAAGAGGGTCTTTTTTTCCAAAATGTCGCATAACTCTGAAATAATTCAGTTAACAAAAATTTTCATATATACAATTTTCATTTAGAATTAAAATTGCAATAGTATGAGCTAAATTTCACAGAAATCGGTGCAGAAATAAGGAAATTATGGCAAATTTTCATTTTTATTTTGACAAATTTTTCAAAAAAATTTCACGCAGAAACTACTGGGTTAACAAAAATTTTTGTAGATACATTTTCTGTTTAGAATTAAAAATACTTTTTTATGAGCTGTATTTGATAAAAATCGGTGAAAAATTAAGGAAATTATGGCGGATTTTGTTTTTTGCTTATAATGACTTTTGCGAAAATTCCTTTTACTCAAAAACCTTGTTGTATCTCAAAAACTAGTCAATAATTTTTAAAAAATTCTTATTGTTTCTTATAGAGGAGACTTGAGCGCATGCTTCTATCTAATTTTTAACCATTTTCTAATAAGAGTTTTCTTGAAAAATTGCGTGAAACTTTAAAGTCTCCAAGAGGGTCTCCTTTTCCAAAATGTCGCATTGACAGATTTTTCAAAAAAATTTCACGCAGAAACTACTGGGTTAACAAAAATTTTTGTAGATACATTTTTTGCTTAGAATTAAAAATACTTTCTTATAAGCTATGTTTGATGAAAATCAGTGAAAAAATAAGGAAATTACGGCGATGGCTTTCTTATGAGCTACATTTTATGGAAATCGTTACATAATTTTGGTAGAGAAATGACACGGAGAAAATACGGAATTAGGGATGTACCAGTAGCAAACCGTAACAACTAAAACTACTTACAAATCCACACCATCCTTGCAGAGCAGACTGTCTCAGACCAACTGCTAAATTGTAGTCTTCGGAGCTGTGGTGAACTTGATGCTGAGCCCACAATATATGCACCTCTAAAAATTAATAAATACTGAAATATGTGTACAAAAACAGATAAATGAGTGTAACTAGACCATGTAATATTAACATACTTAAGTTGCTTACCGTGACACGCTCTGTGAAGCCAATAGTAGCAAAAATCGACTCCAATTGCGGCCAAATACCACGTAATCGGCCAGTTCCAGGGCAGGTCAACGATATGGAAGTTTTCGTAGATGTACACGTACAAATAGCTCTCGGAACCTCTGCAGATAAGTCTAAAATAAAAACGCGAGCGTTTTGAGTCCTAAAAATGCGGCGCACTTTGCCCTCTTAGCGTCGATAAGGGGTTTTGCAAAACAATTATTGATTATATGCACATCTGAATAAATAAATGTTTCGGTTAATATGAAAGTAGCGTTTACCTTCCACATTCTTGAAATAGTCCGTGAGACAGGCTTGTAATGCTGTCGTTCAGTCTTACGGTAGGCTTTTGTTCGATCCATAAAACGAGATTTTCCAGGATCATGAACAGTAGGAAGTACGGCCATGCCTGGAATCAATAATAAGTTTCTTTACACCCAGTAACATTTTAATACGAATTACCAACAATTCGACATTCCGCCATAGGATTCGGCACTCGTTTTCAACTTAAGGAATCGTATAGCGGAATGCTTAAGAGGTGCTGAAATCCCACTTCACCTTATAATAATAATCAACATAACGGGTGCCGAATCCTCAGGTACGATTTTAGAGCGGTGCCGAAATGGAGGATGGAATGCGGTACAAACCGTGTGACGAACTAGAAACGCGTTAATTTAGTTTAAAAAATATTTTACTTAATAAAAGTGACGAGAATCTTCATTGGGTTTATGCCACAAACGCGTTTGCTGACGAAAACGCCTGGGAGAAGTTTTTTTACCAGGCCGCGCGACTCATATACGTGTCTCACCAACTACGTAGTCTTACGGGGGAGTGAAGTGCCTGGCCTGATAATTTCCAATGTGACCTAATGAAAAAATTAGTCCAGGCAATTGAGCCTATTGAAAACATGAAAATTCCTTCAAATGCCTGGAATAAATTCATTATTTACTTTCAGGCAGTTGAATTAATTTCCCTGTTTTTCCCAATGCATCCCAATGAAAAACATAAATTTTTCCAGGCATTTGAGACTGTTGTCAACTGCCTGGAAGGAATTAATTATTGCATGTATTAGTCCAGGCACTTGAGTCTATTGAAAACATAAAAATTCCTTCAAATGCCTGGAATAAATTCATCATTTTCTTCCAGGCAGTTGGATTAATTTTCCTGTTTTTCCCAATGTAACCCAATAACAAAAAATAAGTTTTTCCAGGCATTTGAGACTGTTGTCAACTGCCTGGAAAGGATTCATTCATGTCTGTTTAAGTCCAGGCACTTGAGTCCATTGAAAATATGAAAATTCCTTCAAATGCCTGGAATTAATTCATTATTTACTTCCAGGCAGTTGAATTAATTTCCATGTTTTTCCCAATGCATCCCAATGGTAAAAATTAATTTTTCCAGGCATTTGAGATTGTTGTCAACTGCCTGGAAGGAACTAATTAATCCATGTATTAGTCCAGGCACTTGAGTTTATTAAAAACATGAAAATTCCTTCAAATGCCTGGAATTAATTCATTATTTACTTCCAGGCAGTTGAATTAATTTCCCTGTTTTTTCCAATGTAACCCAATGAAAAAAATTAATTTTTCCAGGCATTTGAGATTGTTGTCAACTGCCTGGAAGGAATTAATTAATGCATGTATTAGTCCAGGCACTTGAGTTTATTAAAAACATGAAAATTCCTTCAAATGCCTGGAATAAATTCATTATTTACTTTCAGGCAGTTGAATTAATTTCCCTGTTTTTCCCAATGCATCCCAATGAAAAACATAAATTTTTCCAGGCATTTGAGACTGTTGTCAACTGCCTGGAAGGAATTAATTATTGCATGTATTAGTCCAGGCACTTGAGTCTATTGAAAACATAAAAATTCCTTCAAATGCCTGGAATAAATTCATCATTTTCTTCCAGGCAGTTGGATTAATTTTCCTGTTTTTCCCAATGTAACCCAATAACAAAAAATAAGTTTTTCCAGGCATTTGAGACTGTTGTCAACTGCCTGGAAAGGATTCATTCATGTCTGTTTAAGTCCAGGCACTTGAGTCCATTGAAAATATGAAAATTCCTTCAAATGCCTGGAATTAATTCATTATTTACTTCCAGGCAGTTGAATTAATTTCCATGTTTTTCCCAATGCATCCCAATGGTAAAAATTAATTTTTCCAGGCATTTGAGATTGTTGTCAACTGCCTGGAAGGAACTAATTAATCCATGTATTAGTCCAGGCACTTGAGTTTATTAAAAACATGAAAATTCCTTCAAATGCCTGGAATTAATTCATTATTTACTTCCAGGCAGTTGAATTGATTTCCCTGTTTTTTCCAATGTAACCCAATGAAAAAAATTAATTTTTCCAGGCATTTGAGATTGTTGTCAACTGCCTGGAAGGAATTAATTAATGCATGTATTAGTCCAGGCACTTGAGTTTATTAAAAACATGAAAATTCCTTCAAATGCCTGGAATAAATTCATTATTTACTTCCAGGCAGTTGAATTAATTTCCCTGTTTTTCCCAATGCATCCCAATGAAAAACATAAATTTTTCCAGGCATTTGAGACTGTTGTCAACTGCCTGGAAGGAATTAATTATTGCATGTATTAGTCCAGGCACTTGAGTCTATTGAAAACATGAAAATTCCTTCAAATGCCTGGAATAAATTCATTATTTTCTTCCAGACAGTTGAATTAATTTCCCTGTTTTTTCCAATGCAACCCAATGGTAAAAATTAATTTTTCCATGCATTTGATATTGTTGTCAACTGCCTGGAAGGAATTCATTAATGTCATTTTTAGTCCAGGCAGTTGAGTTAATTGAAAACATGAAAATTCCTTCAAATGCCTGGAATAAATTCATTATTTTATTCCAGGCAGTTGGATTAATTTCCCTGTTTTTTACAATGTAATCCAATGAAAAAAATAATTTTTTCCAGGCATTTGATATTGTTGTCAACTGCCTGGAAGGAATTCATTGATGTCTGTTTTAGTCCAGGCACTTGAGTCTATTGAAAACATAAAAATTCCTTCAAATGCCTGGAATAAATTCATTATTTACTTCCAGGCAGTTGAATTAATTTCCCTGTTTTTCCCAATGCATCCCAATGAAAAACATAAATTTTTCCAGGCATTTGAGACTGTTGTCAACTGCCTGGAAGGAATTAATTATTGCATGTATTAGTCCAGGCACTTGAGTCTATTGAAAACATGAAAATTCCTTCAAATGCCTGGAATAAATTCATTATTTTATTCCAGGCAGTTGGATTAATTTCCCTGTTTTTTACAATGTAATCCAATGAAAAAAATTATTTTTTCCAGGCATTTGAGGCTGTTGTTAATTGCCTGGAAAGGATTCATTGATGCCTGTTTTAGTCCAGGCAATTGAGTCCATTGAAAACATGAAAATTCCTTCAAATGCTACAAAAAGTACGTACTATGTAAAAATTTGCGATAAACCAAAATGCTTGGAAACAATAAACGATCATAACCTCAAAAATAACCGTTTTGTGCAACGAGATCCGCTTTATGACGCGACACCTCCTCTTAAGCATTCTGCTTTACAATTCGGCACCTTAAATTCATAGTTTGACTGTATCAAGATTTACTGAAGTCTGAATAAAAAACGGGTGCCGAATCCCATAGTGACTAGACCTACATCAACATTTCGACATTCCACTATGCTATTCGGCACCGCTCTAATGTTGTACTTAAGTCTTCGGAACCATTCGGGTAATACAAATTTTTTTATTTATTAGCCGACATTTTTGGTCATAACTTAAAAACTACTTAAGATATTCTCATAATTTTTCAACATCTTTATATGTGGTTCCTGAGGATTAATTTGAGGGTCAAAACGTCGGTCTGGATTAAAAATTGAGGTAGCTAGGGCTGTTTTGACTGGAGTAATTTTTTTTCGCTGTTTTTTTAACAAATTCTAAGTTTCTGCGGGAATATTTTAAGAAATAATGGGAATATTCTTAAAAGAGTTTATGTTAAAGAAAACAAATTTCTCTCCAAACAATTTCATATCAGAACGATTTTTGTACCTTAAAAACTTTCTGTGTTAGAGGGAATTTTATCCATCGAGGTCCTAGAGCAACATAATATGAAGTTTTCGGAATGATATTGCAAATACAAGATTTTATTTATTAGCTCACATTTTTGGTCATAACTTGAGAACCACTAAAGATATTTTGATAATTCTATCATATTATTACAGTGAGATTCCTGGGGATGAATTTGAGGGTAAAAACGTCAGTCTGGATTAAAAGTTGAGGTAGCTAGGGCTGTTTTTGTCGCGGTAGTTTTTTTTGCTACAAATTCTAACTCTCCTTGAGAATATGTTAAGAAATAATACGAATATATTTAAAATAGTTTTATTTCAAAAAAGCCCATTTTTCACCAAACAATTTCATATGAAAACGATTCTTGTACCTCAAGAACTTTTTGAGTTAGAGAGACTTTCGTCCAACAAGGTCCCAAAGGCACCTAATACGAAGTTTTTAGAACGATATTGGCAAAAATACGAGGAACAAAATTTCCAAGATTCTTGAAACAATTTTTGCAATATTCCAGGATATTTGTGGAAAAAAGACCCCAACTGGGATAAAATCCAGGATATTGGCCTGTTTTCCTGGGAGAAGATCTTCCAGATTTTAGGATTTGTCTGTATGTATTCCTGGAATAAAACTTCTATTATTTCAGGGTTCTTGTGTGTGCGATGTATTTCGCAGGATCTTTTTTGTTAACTTGTTCTTCACTTAAAGGTGTATTGTAGTTTTTTTTATTATTTACTTTTATTATTGTATTACTATTATTATTGTTATAAATAAATATATAACTACGAAAATTGTTGATATACGTGGATGGTTTCTTTAATGCAAATTAAAATATGCGCAGCAATTTTTGCTAATAAAATTCATAGGTAGTAAGATAAAAATAGAAAATGATAAGATAACACAGATCCGTAAGGAAATGAATTTGTCAAAAAAAATACCCCAACCAAAACAGCCCTAGATACCTCAATTTTTGAGCTAGAATGGCGTTTGTACCCTTAAATCCATCCTGAGAGATCCCATTATAATGATGTGAAAGAATTATGAAAACATCTTAAGTAGTTCTCAAGTTATGACCAAAAACGTCGGCTAATAAATAAAATCTTGTATTTCCAGTTTAATTCCAAAAACTTCATATAAGGTGGCTCTAGGACCTTGATGGACACAATTCCCTCTAACTGAACAAGTTTTTGAGGTACAAAAATCGTTCTCACAAGAAATTGTTTGGTAAAAAATTATCTTTCTTAGGCTAAAATCTTTTTAAAAATATTTCCACTATTTCTTAAAATATCCTCAAGGAAAGTTAGAATTTGTTAAAAAAAAAAATGCAAAAAAACTCCCTTAACCAAAACAGCCCGAGCTACCTCAATTTTTAACCCAAACTGACGTTTTTACCCTTAAATCTATCCTCAGGAATTCGAGAAAAATAGTGTGGAAAAATTATAAGCATATCCTAAGTAGTTTTTAAGTTATGACCAAAAATGTCGGAAAATAAATAAAAATCTTGCATTTTCATTATGGTTCTAAAAACTTCAAATTAGGTGGCTTTTGACCCTATTGGACTTTTTTGAATTTCCTTAGTAAATTATAAAATGTTTTCTCTAAGACAATTATTTTTTGCAAAAAACCGTTTTTATTCAAAACTACCCTTACACCCCCCACCCACCCCACACACTTACCCAGTAAGAAATTGCTCTGCAAAATCACTATTTTTCGCTCATAATTCTTAATTTATTAACACTGTTTTTGTATTAAAAATTTATATATAAAATTTAAATAAACAAAATAATCCTAAAGAATAAAACTATGACCCAGTACAAATTATGTATATTTTGATAATAATTTTATATATAAATATTTAGTACAAAAACAGTGATTTTGTATTAGAATTTTTTACTGGTAAGTGCTGTGGGGTGGGTGGGGGGCTAAGGGTTGTCTTAATAAAAAAAACACTTTTATCGTTTGTAGGTTATGAAAAAATCCACAATCTTTTAATTTTTTATTAATAATAATATTTTCAGAGGTATGCACTACTTTTAATAGAGCATAGCAGGTCCTTTTGTAAATTATTTATATATTACATTTCCTTAGTAAATTACAAAATTTTTTCTCTTAGACAATTATTTTTTGCAAAAACCGTTTTTATTTAAAACTACCCTTACACCTCCCACCCACCCCACACACTTACCCAGTAAGAAATTGCTCTGCAAAATCACTAATTTTCGCTCATAATTCTTAATTTATTAACACTGTTTTTGTATTAAAAATTTATATATAAAATTTAAATAAACGAAATAATCCTGAAGAATAAAACTATGACCTAGTATAAATTATGTATATTTTGATAATAATTTTATATATAAATATTTAGTAAAAAAACAGTGATTTTGTAGAAGAAATTTTTACTGGTAAGCTGTGTGGGGTGGGTGGGGGGTGTAAGGGTACTGTTGATAAAAAAAGCGTTTAATATTATAAAAAAATATTAAAAAAAGAAAAGGGCATTTAAATTATATATTTTTAATAATAATTGTGTAAGCAAAAGGACCTGCTATGCTCTATTAAAAGTATCGCATACCTCTGAAAATATTATTATTTATAAAAAATTAAAAAATTGTGGATTTTTTCATAACCTACAAACGATAAAAGCGTTTTTTTATCAAGACAACCCTTAGCCCCCCACCCACCCCACACAGCTTACCAGTAAAAAATTCTTTTGAAAAATCATTGTTTTTGTATTAAATATTTATTAATTTACATATACATATTTATATAAAATTTAAATAAACAAACTGTGTTATTAGATTTAAGAAAAATGGCAAAAAAACTTCCCTAACCAAAACAACTCTAGCTACCTCAATTTTCAACCCAAACTGACGTTTTTACCCACAAATCCATCCTGAGGGATTCCATTATAACGAGGTGAAAGAATTATGAAAATATCTTAAGAGGTTCTCAAGGTATGATCAAAAACGTCGGTAATAAATAAAATCTTGTATTTCCAGTTTAATTCCGAAAATGTCATATAAGGTGGCTCTAGGACCTTGAGGGACAATATTCCCTATAACTTAACAAGTTTTTGAGGTACAAAAATCGTTCTCACAGGAAATTGTTTGGTAAAAAATGTCCTTTCTTAAACTAAAATTCTTTTAAAAATATTCTTACTATTTCTTAAAATATTCTCAAGGAAAGTTAGAATTTGTTAAAAAAAATTGCAAACAAAACTCCCTTAACCAAAACAGCCCTAGCTACCTCAATTTTTAACTCAGACTAACATTTTTACCCTTAAATCTATCCTCAGGAACTCGAGAAAAATAATCTGAAAAAATTATAAGCATATCTCAAGTAGTTTTTAAGTTATGACCAAAAATGTCGAAAAATAAATAAAAATATTGTATTTTCATTATGGTTCTAAAAACTTCAAATTAGGTGGCTTTTGACCTTATTAGACTTTTTTGAATTTCCTTAGTAAATTACAAAACTTTTTCTCTAAGACAATTATTTTTTGCAAAAAACCGTCTTTATTCAAAACTACCCCTACACCCCCCACCCACCCCACACACTTACCCAGTAAGAAATTGCTCTGCAAAATCACTATTTTTCGCTCATAATTCCTAATTTATTAACACTGTTTTTGTATTAAAAATTTATATATAAAATTTTAATAAACAAAATAATCCTAAAGAATAAAACTATGACCCAGTATAAATTATGTAAATTTTGATAATAAATTTATATATAAATATTTCATACAAAAACAGTGATTTTGTAGTAGAATTTTTTACTGGTAAAGTGTGTGGGGTGGGTGGGGGGTGTAGGGGTATTGTTGTTAAAAAAAAAATCGTTTAATATTATAAAAAAGTATTAAAAAAAGAAAAGGGAATTTAAATTATATATTTTTAATAATAATTGTGTATATCATTCGTTTTAGCTTTGTTTATGCAGTTGTAGTTTGTATGTGTATTTATTTTATTTTTATTTTACAATTTTAACTCGTATTTTGTTTTATTTTAGGCTTAAATTTTAATTATACATTTTCTGTATGTGAGACTTTTTGTGTTTTTTGTATATATATACATGTCGAAGTGCGAGACGGTTAACACGTATGATAGGCGGTCTACCGTTTGTTGCGTGTTTACAATAAATTAAGTAAACATATAAGTGTACCGAGGTGTGACCGTATTTTAACCTTTTGTTGTATAAAATATTTGTTTTGGTAAAAATAGTGAAATTATATAAAATGTATATAAATGTACGTCTTGTTTTTGTGTGATAAAAGCAACAGGGTTTTTCGCATTTTAATCGGCAACTTTAAGGTTCCGTGGAAAAAAATTATGGATTTTTTCATAACCTACAAACGATAAAAGCGTTTTTTTATTAGGACAACCCTTAGCCCCCCACCCACCCCACACAGCTTACCAGTAAGAAATTCTTCTGCTAAATCATTGTTTTGTATTAAATATTTATTAATATACATATAAATATTTATATAAAATTTAAATAAACAAACTGTGTTATAAGATTTAAGAAAAGTGGCAAAAAAACTTCCCTAACCAAAACAACTCTAGCTACCTCAATTTTCAACCCAGACTGACGTTTTTACCTTCAAATCTATCCTCAGGGATTCCGTTACAATAAAATGAAAGAATTATGAAAATATCTCCAGTGGTTCTCAAGTTATAACCAAAAACGTCGGCTAATAAATAAAATCCTGTATTTCCAGTTTAATTCCGAAAACTTCATATAAGGTGGCTTTAGGACCTTGATGGACAACATTCCCTCTAACTCAACAAGTTTTTGAGGTACAAAAATTGTTCTCATAAGAATTTGTTTGGTAAAAAATTTCCTTTCTTAGGCTAAAACCCTTTTAAAAATATTCCCACTATTTCTTAAAATATCCTCAAGAAAAGTTAGAATTTGTTAAAAAAAAATGCAAAAAAAACTGCCCTAACCAAAACAGCCCTAGCTACCACAATTTTTAACCCAGACTTACGTTTTTACCCTCAAATCTATCCTCAGGAATTTGAGAAAAATAATCTAAAAAAATTATAAGCATATCTTAAGTAGTTTTTAAGTTATGACCAAAAATGTCGAAAAATAAATAAAAATATTGTATTTTCATTATGGTTCTAAAAACTTCCAATTAGGTGGCTTTTGACCCTATTGAACTTTTTTGAATTTCCTTAGTAAATTACAAAATTTTTCCTCTAAGACAATTATTTTTTGCAAAAACCGTTTTTATTCAAAACTACCCTTACACCCCCCACCCACCCCACACACTTACCCAGTAAGAAATTGCTCTGCAAAATCACTATTTTTCGCTCATAATTCTTAATTTATTAACACTGTTTTTGTATTAAAAATTTATATATAAAATTTAAATAAACAAAATAATCCTGAAGAATAAAACTATGACTCAGTATAAATTATGTAAATGTTGATAATAATTTTATATATAAATATTTAATACAAAAAACAGTGATTTTGTAGAAGAATTTTTTACTGGTAAGTGGTGTGGGGTGGGTGGGGGGTGTAAGGGTACTGTTGATAAAAAAAAACGTTTAATATTATAAAAAAAATATTAAAAAAAAAAGGGCATTTAAATTATATATTTTTAATAATAATTGTGTGAGCAAAAGGACCTGCTATGCTCTATTAAAAGTATCGCATACCTCTGAAAATATTATTATTTATAAAAAATTAAAAAATTGTGGATTTTTTCATAACCTACAAACGATAAAAGCGTTTTTTTATCAAGACAACCCTTAGCCCCCCACCCACCCCACACAGCTTACCAGTAAGAAATTCTTCTGCAAAATCACTGTTTTTGTACTAAATATTTATATATAAGTTTATTATCAAAATTTACATAATTTATACTGAGTCATAGTTTTATTCTTCAGGATTATATCGTTTATTTAAATTTTCTATATAAATTTTTAATACAAAAGCAGTGTTAATAAATTATGAATTATGAGCGAAAATTAGTGATTTTGCAGAAGATTTTTTTACTGGTAAGCTGTGTGGGGTGGGTGGGGGGGCTAAGGGTTGTCTTGATAAAAAAACGCTTGTATCGTTTGTAGGTTATGAAAAAATCCACAATTTTTTTGATTTTTTTATTAATAATAATATTTTCAGAGGTATGCGATACTTTTAATAGAGCATAGCAGGTCCTTTTGTAAATTATTTATATATTACATTTCCTTAGTAAATTACAAAATTTTTCCTCTTAGACAATTATTTTTTGCAAAAAAAACGTTTTTATTCAAAACTACACTTACACCCCCCACCCACCCCACACACTTACCCAGTAAGAAATTGCTCTGCAAAATCACTATTTTTCGCTCATAATTCATAATTTATTAATTCTGTATTAAACATTTATATATAAAATTTAAATAAACAAAATAATCCTAAAGAATAAAACTATGACCCAGTATAAATTATGTAAATTTTGATAATAATTTTGTATATAAATATTTCATACAAAAGCAGTGATTTTGTAGTAGAATTTTTTACTGGTAAGTGCTGTGGGGTGGGTGGGGGGTGTAAGGGTACTGTTGATAAAAAAAAAACGTTTAATATTATAAAAAAGTATTAAAAAAGAAAAGGGCATTTAAATTATATATATTCGCTATAAAAAATGACGCAGTTGCTCCACTTTTCAGGACCATACGTCTTGTTTTTGTGTGGTAAAAAATGAAAAACGAGCAACAGGGTTTTTCGCATTTTAATCGGCAACTTTAAGGTTACGTGAAAAAAAATTGTAGATTTTTTCATAACCTACACACGATAAAAGCGTTTTTTTATTAAGGCAACCCTTAGCCCCCCACCCACCCCACACAGCTTACTAGTAAGAAATTCTTCTGCAAATTCACTAATTTTCGCTCATAATTCTTAATTTATTAACACTGTTTTTGTATTAAAAATTTACATATAAAATTTAAATAAACGAAATAATCCTGAAGAATAAAACTATGACTCAGTATAAATTATGTAAATGTTGATAATAATTTTATATATAAATATTTAATACAAAAACAGTGATTTTGTAGAAGAATTTTTTACTGGTAAGTGGTGTGGGGTGGGTGGGGGGTGTAAGGGTACTGTTGATAAAAAAAAAACGTTTATTATTATAAAAAATATTAAAAAAGAAAAGGGAATATAAATTATATATTTTTAATAATAATTGTGTAAGCAAAAGGACCTGCTATGCTCTATTAAAAGTATCGCATACCTCTGAAAATGTTATTATTATTAATAAAAAATTACCAGGACAAAAAAAAACATTTTTTTGACCAATTTAGAAAAATATCAAATTGAATTAATTAAAAAAAATAAATATTCCACTTATTCGCTATAAAAAATTACGCATTTGCTCCACTTTTCAGGACCATACGTCTTGTTTTTGTGTGATAAAAGCAACAGGGTTTTTCGCATTTTAATCGGCAACTTTAAGGTTACATGAAAAAAAATTGTGGATTTTTTCATAACCTACAAATGATAAAAGCGTTTTTTTTTATTAAGACAACCCTTAGCCCCCCACCCACCCCACACAGCTTACCAGTAAAAAATTATTTTGAAAAATCATTGTTTTGTGTTAAATATTTATTAATACACATATAAATATTTATAAAAAATGTAAATAAACAAACTGTGTTATTATGCCCTAACCAAAACAGCCTTAGCTACCTCAATTTTCCACCCATACGGACGTTTTTACCCTCAAATCCAGCCTCAGGAATCCCACTATATAAACGTATATGTTCAAAAGGTACTCACATTATAAAAAAAGTTAGGAACCTCCTTGGGATGTTCGAAAGTGCTTTCGGCCGGATCGACGACATAAAACAACCGGGCTGCACCTTTCAAAAGATCAACCAAACTATCGGAAATATTAAAATTCCCTCGCATGTTCCTTAAAGTTTCACTCCCGTTAATTTTCAATAAACCCGAGCTTACTATCAGTTCACACTGAGTGGTGTTTATGCACTCGCTTAAAAACGTCATATTTATTCAATACTATCTTGGTCACGTAAGATATAAATAATCTTTCAAGTGAAATGTTCCTGTAGAGTGAGAAAACTGAAGATACTATTCATGTGTTGGCTAAAGACCAACAATTCGAGTTTTTGAATATAAAATACGCGCGAATTTACTGTTGAACGTCAATCGGAGATTTGCGTTCAATTGACTTAACTTAAGGCGCCGGTATGATTTATATTTACTTAAGCCGGTATAAACAAAACAATTGACTTATAGGGAGGGGGGAACCAGCATTGTTTGAGCAATTAAATTATTATTAATATATCTTAGTTGGTCTATATTATTTATTGATTATATACGAGTTATTTGAATAGTGAGTGATTTCATGTATCTACTTATGTGTGCGTATTGGCCAAATTACGAAAGGTATTCATTCATATGTAAATTATTGATAACTTAGCAAATAATAGTGGTGACTTGCCATATCTGGCTGCTTAATTATTATTAACTGTTACACAGTATCACTTGATTGTTACAATTTAGAATGTCAATAATACTAAGAAAATGTTTGCTAAAAGATTTTGTTTGCCGGGCCGCGTGACCCATGCACCTGAAAATTCGATTTTTAAGTTGTGCACTATAGGAAGATTAAAATGCATGGCAAAGCAGCCCAGCTACATTAATTCATCAATGCGATAGAAAAATAATTTTTATCTCCAACGGTTTTCTAGAAAATTGGGAAAAATCTCTTAACGGTTTTTCCTCATTTTCTCGAAAACTATAGGGAATATGGAAGATTTTCTTTTAGCTTAGTAATCCCAATTAAAAATAGAACAAATCATATAGAATACTATTTAAGCCTAAACCTCAAAATAAAAGAGTTATCGCAGATTTTTAAAAAATTAGGATGTTTTTGGGTCACAAAAAATATTTTTTTTGAGAAAATTATTGTTTTTTCATAAATTGATAAAATGCCCAGAAATCTTCAAAAAAGTCTAATAAAACTTTTTTGAAAAATGTACCAGAAAAAAGTTATACCCAAAAAAGTCTTCCTCAAAAAATCCAAAGGTGGTATCCAGGGGAAAATGTCCATGATTTTGGATTTAATTTTTTTTTCTGGAAAACTATTAGTTGTAAAAAAAAACTGTTAAAATAAAAGTTGTTTGGAATCTTAATGGGCATCAGATGCGACAGAAAAATAATTTTTAGCTCCAACGGTTTTCCAGAAAATTGGAAAAAACCTCTTGACAGTTTTTCCTCATTTTCTCGAAAACTATTAGGAGCATGCAAGATTTTCCTTTAGCATTATATTCCTATTCAAAAATGGAACAAATCATAAAGAATAACATTTAGTAGTAGATCGAAAAATAAAAGAGTTATGGAAGATTTTTAGAAAATTTGATAATTTTTTGGGTGAAAAATTTAAAAAAATATTTTTTGAAAAAACTTAATTTTTTTTTAGGCAAATCGATAAATCGCTCAAAGCACTTTAAAAAAGTCTTTTAGAAACTTTTTTGAAAAATGCACCAGAAAAAAGTTATTCTCAAGCAAAGTTAGAATATGTTAAAAAAAGTTGCAAAAAAAATTGTTCTTCCAAAACAGCTCTAACTACCTCAATTTTTAACCCATACTGAAGTTTTTACCCTCAAATCCATCCTCAGGAATCTCACTACACTGACCCGAAAGAATTATGAAAATATCTTAAGTAGTTTTCAAGTTATGACCAAAAATGTCGGCTAATAAATAAAAAGACCTCAAAATAGGTGGCTCTGGGACCTTGATGGACAAACCCCTCTCTAACTCAAAAAGTTTTTGAGGTACAAAAATTGTTCTTATATGAAATTGTTTGGTAAGAAATTCCCTTTTTTGTACTAAAACTGTTTTAAAAATATTCCCGCTAGTTCTTTAAATATTCTCAAGGAAAGTTAGAATTTGCTAAGAAAAGTTGCAAAAAAAATTCCCTCAACCAAAACAGCCATGATTTTGGATTTATTTTTTTTTTTTCTGGAAAACTATTAGTTGTAAAAAAAAACTGTTAAAATAAAAGTTGTTTGGAATCTTAATGCGCATTAGATGCGACAGAAAAATAATTTTTATCTATAACGGTTTTCCAGAAAATTGTGAAAAACCTCTCGACAGTTTTTCCTCATTTTCTCGAAAACTATTAGGAGCATGCAAGATTTTCCTTTAGCATTGTATTCCTATTCAAAAACGGAACAAATCATAAAGAATAACATTTAGCAGTAGATCGGAAAATAAAAGAGTTATGGAAGATTTTTGGAAAATTTGATAATTTTTTGGGTGAAAAATTTAAAAAAATATTTTTCAAAAAACTGATTTTTTTTAGGCAAATCGATAAATCGTTCGAAACACTTTAAAAAAGTCTTATAGAATCTTTTTTGAAAAATGCACCAGATAATAGTTATTCTTAAGCAAAGTTAGGATATGTTAAGAAAAGTTGCAAAAAAAATTCCCTTAACCAAAACAGCTCTAACTACCTCAATTTTTCACCCATACTGACGTTTTTACCCTCAAATCCATCCTCAGGAACCTCACTATATTGATCCGAAAGAATTATGAAAATATCTTAAGTGGTTTCCAAGTTATGACCAAAAATGTCGGCTAATAAATAAAAAGACTTGGTTAAAAAACCTCAAATTAGGTGGCTCTGGGACCTTGATGGACAAACCCCTCTCTAACTCAAAAAGTTTTTGAGGTACAAAAATTGTTCTTATATGAAATTGTTTGGTAAGAAATTCCCTTTTTTGTACTAAAACTGTTTTAAAAATATTCCCGCTAGTTCTTTAAATATTCTTAAGGAAAGTTAGAATTTGCTAAGGAAAGTTGCAAAAAAAATTCTCTCAACCAAAACAGCTCTAACTACCTCAATTTTTCACCCATACTAACGTTTTTACCCTCAAATCCATCCTCGGAAACCTCACTATATTGATCCGAAAGAATTATGAAAATATCTTAAGTGGTTTTCAAGTTATGACCCAAAATGTCGGCTACTGAATAAAAATCTTGTAATTCTCATTTTAAAGACTTCAAATTAGGTGGCTCTGGGACCTTGATGGACAAACCACTCTCTAACTCAAAAAGTTTTTGAGGTACAAAAATTGTTCTTATATGAAATTATTTGGTAAGAAATTCCCTTGCTTGCACTAAAATTATTTTAAAAATATTCCTACTAGTTCTTTAAATATTCTCAAGGAAAGTTAGAATTTGCTAAGAAAAGTTGCAAAAAAAAATCCCTCAACCGAAACAGCTCTAACTATCTCAATTTTTAACCCATAGTAACGTTTTTACCCTCAAATTCATCCTCAGGAACCCCACTGAATTTCTGTGAGAAAATTATGTGAATATCTTACGTATTTTTCAAGTTATGATAAATCAAAATCTTTTATTTCCAATATGGTTCCGTCCGTCATGGCCACTATAATATCTTATGGGGAGAATCAATTGCTTGGTCTAGTGACTAAAACTCATATTTTTTTATATATATTATAATTCCAAATTAGCCTAGTGGGGCGCATGTACCATATATGCGTCACGAAAACATCATTTAGTTTTTATGTAAAAAAACATTAGAATTTTTTTTTCAATTCCTCATGACCTATTAAAAGTGGTTACACCTGGAAATTAAACTTGTGCACCGTCCCTGACTTACGGCAACTATATGATCTTATAGGAAGAATAACATAGGTGGGCTGGTGAACTAGAAATCATATTTTAGTCATTTTTTTACAGTTTAACCTCAGAAAGTACCGTTGCTGTCTATTTTTTAGTCAAACCAGTCATGCGGTTTTCCCCATCATCTTTCGTCATCAAGCTGGCCTAGTGGGCCGCGTGTACCCTATATGCGTCACGGAAAAAAATGAAGTGGTCATTCCAGATTCTCCTCCCTTTACCTCTCAATTGTTTTATTGTTGTAACCTAATTCAATAAGAAACTTTGAAAATCTGTAGATTGGAAACTATAAGAGGTACGGCTTTGATATCAGTTCCAAACGATGCAGAAGGTTCCAAAAATTCCAAAAACGTTAAAAAAAAATGGTTGAAAGTTAATAGTTTTTCCAGGAAAAAATTTCAAAGTTGACCATTTTCGGAGTGGAAGATAAATATGCATCATTGAATAAGAAACTTTGAAAGCTCGTAGCTTAGAAACTATAAGACTTACGAATTTTCTAGTGGCACCACATGATTTAGAAGGTTCCAAATATTTTAAAAACGTCAAAGAAAACTATTGGAAGTTATTAGTTTTTCCAGGAAAAAAATTCAAAATTGGCAATTTTCGGACTCTAAAACAAATATGCATAATTCTAAAAGAAACTTTGAAAATCCGTATCTTGGAAACTATAAAAGATACGATTATTCCAGTAGTACCAAACGATTCAGAACGTTCCAAATATTCTAAAAACGTTAAAGAAAACGTTTGAAAATTATTGGTATTTCCAGGAAAAAATTTTGACATTGGCTATTTTCGGACTTTAAGACAAATATGCATAATTCTATAAGAAAGTTTGAAAATCCGTAGCTTAGAAACCATAAGACGTACGGTCTTTCTAGTGGTACCAAACGATTCAGAAGGTTCCAAATATTCTAAAAACGTTAAAGAAAACGTTTGAAATATATTGGTATTTCCAGGAAAAAATTTTGAAATTGGCTATTTTCGGACTTTAAGACAAATATGCACAATTCTATAAGAAAGTTTGAAAATCCGTAGCTTAGAAACCATAAGACGTACGGCCTTTCTAGTAGTACCAAACGATTCAGAAGGTTCCAAATATTCTAAAAACGTTAAAGAAAACGTTTAAAATATATTGGTATTTCCAGGAAAAAATTTTGAAATTGGCCATTTTCGGACTCTAAGACAAATATGCTTAATTCTATAAGAAACTTTGAAAATCCGTAGCTTGGAAACCATAAGACGTACGGCTTTTCCAGTGGTACCAAACGATTTAGAAGGTTCCATATATTCTAAAAACGTTAAAGAAAACTTTTAAAAATTATTAGTTTTTCCAGGAAAATATTTTGAAATTGGCTATTTTCGGACTCCAAGTCAAATATGCATAATTCAATGAGAAACTTTGAAAATCCGTAGCTTGAAAACCATAAGACATACGGCCTTTCCAGTGGTACCAAACGATTCAGAAGGCTCCAAATATTCTAAAAACGTTAAAGAAGACTTTTAAAAATTATTAGTTTTCCCAGAAAAAAATTTTGAAATTGACTATTTTCGGACTCTAAGACAAATATGCATAATTCTAAGGGAAACTTTGAAAATTCGTATCTTGGAAACTATAAAAGATACGATTATTCCAGTGGTACCAAACGATTCAGAACATTCCAAATATTCTAAAAACGTTAAAGAAAACGTTTGAAAATTATTAGTCTTCCCAGAAAAAAATTTTGAAATTGACCATTTTTGGACTCTAAGACAAATATGCATCATTCAATAAGAAACTTTGAAAATCCGTAGCTTGGAAACCATAAGACGTACGGCCTTTTCAGCAGTAGCAAACGATTCAGAAGGCTCCAAATATTCTAAAAACGTTAAAGAAGACTTTTAAAAATTATTAGTTTTCCCAGAAAAACAATTTGATATTGACCATTTTCGGACTCTAAGACAAATATGCATAATTCTATATGAAACTTTGAAAATCCGTATCTTGGAAACTATAAAAGATACGGTTATTTCAGTGGTACCAAACGATTCAGAAGGTTCCAAATATTTTAAAAACGTTAAAGAAAATGTTTGAAAATTATTAGTTTTTTCAGGAAAAAAATTCAAAGTTGCCAATTTTCGGATGCATGTTCAATAATTTACTTTTGCTTGAAGAGCTGCTACGGTTTCGTACAATGTCCACAAGCCCCCGAAGCATCTCTAGTCAGGTTCTTCAATTTCCTTTCAACTGCCTCATCTTGGATAATTCTAGTTGGGAGGTACTCAAAATCTCGCTATCAAGCACATTCAAAGGCTCAAAAAAAATACTTTCGGTACCCCAATGATACCCAAAAGTGTTTCAGACCCGTATTGGCTTAATGTCTTTTAACCCTGAAAATTTTAACCCGTTTGCTTATTGCCTTCTAAAGATATCGTGAACAAAAGAATGTTTTGGCACTTACTTTAAGAAATTAAATTCTCCATTTTAATAGCATTTTCCAGCTTGTAAAAACGCTAGAAATTCTTGAGTATAAATAAAAATTATTAAAAAAAAATAAAAAGGAATGTATCAAGTACGCACTATTGCGGAAGTACTGGTACCAATAAAGAAATCTTTCGTAAATGTTTCAAAAACGTTATTGTTAGTGACGTTCGCGTTACAAAATATGTGAAATTCATCTGTTTCCTAACTGAACTTAATAAAGCAGGAAGTGAATACCCGTTAGTGTATTTAAAGAGGCAAAATACGAGGTTAAGGATGTTTTTTTGAATTTTTTTAATGGTCATAAAATCGTGAATAAGTAATTTAAGCGAAATAAGTAAGTGATCTGCGATTAAGTACTTCCGGTTAAAGGACAACCGTGGGTCATAAAAGACAAACTTATGATCGTTTTAATTAGCTTTAAGTATGAATACCTTGATCGTAAATATCTTTCTTAACTTTTTATTAACCTTGGTTAATTGAATTTTTACTGCTATTTGTTCTCTTTGCCTATAATATCTCAACTGTTATTAATCTTATGAAAAAATTTCCTTAATAAAAGTTAATCAGAATTAAATTCTCTTAAAAAAACTCTTATGCAACTTTCACGTAATATCAACCAAAATCAAGATATCTTACAATAAAGTGGTACATTCAAGTCTGGAAATGGCTTTTCTGGACATTTTCCTTGATATCTCAGCCGCTGATAATTTTCTGAAAATTTTTCTTGAATAAGAGTTAATCAGAATTAAATTTCCTTTAAAAAAGTCTTATTTAACTTTAACGTAATATTAGCCGAAATCAAGATATGCGACGAAGTTTGCAAATGTTTCACACAATCGAAAGCTTTTGAGAAATCAGAGAAAGTCCTGAAAAATTGTTGTAAATTTGGAACAAAAGTTGTTTGGAATTTTAATGCCGATCAGATGCCGTGGAAAAATAATTTTTAGGTCCAATAGTTTTCCAGAAAATTGAGAAAGACTTCTTAACAGTTTTTCCTTATTTTCTCGAAAACCGTTGGAAATAAGGGAATTTTTCTTTTAGCATCGGACTCAGAATTAAAAATAGAAGAAATCATAAAGAATAATATTTGGCCGTAAATTTTAAAATAAAGGAGTTACAGAGGATTTTTGAAAAGTCGAAAAATTTTTGGGTGACAAATTTGAAAAAAAAAATTTTCCAAAAAATTATTTTTTTTTTGATTATTTGTCTGAAAATCTTCAAAAAAGTCTTATGAAACTTTTTTGAAAAATTTACCAGAACAAAGGTATACCCAAAAAAGTCTTCCTCAAAAAATTCAAAGGGGTACCCATGGGAAAATGCTCATAATTTCAGTTTTATTTTTTTTCCTAGAAAACTATTAGTTGCACAAAAAAATTGTTAAAATAAAAGTTGTTTGAAATTTTAATGCGCATCAGACGAATTAAAAAAATAATTTTTAAGTCTTATAGTTTTCTAGAAAATCGAAAATAACTCCTAAACAGTTTTTCTCGAATTTCTCGAAAACTGTTGCGAATATGAAAAATGTTCTTTTAGCATTCAATTCCTGATCAAAAATAGAACAAATTATCAAGAATAAGATTTTATCGTAAATTGAAAAATAAAAGAATTATAGAGGTTTTATGAAAAATTTGAAAATTTTATGTAAAAATAAAAAAAAAAAATTTTTTTTAAATTTGATTTTTTTTTGAGAAATCAATAAATCTCTCAAAACGCTTCAAAAAAGTCTTATAAAACTTTTTTGAAAAATGCACCAGAAAAAAGTTATTCCCAAAAAAGTCTTCCTCAAAAAATCCGAAGGGGTACCCATGGGAAAGTGTTCATAATTTCGGTTTTATTTTTTTTTCTAGAAAACTATTAGTTAAACAAAAAAATTGTTTAAATAAAAGTTGTTTGGAAATTGAATGCGCATCAGATGCAGTAGAAAAATAATTTTTAAGTCTAATAGTTTTCCAGAAAATCACTAAAAGCTCCTAAACAGTTTTTCTTGATTTTCTCGAAAACTGTTGCGAATATAACAAATTTTCTATTAGCATTCAATTCCTGATTAAAAATAGAACAAATGATAAAGAATAACATTTTATCATAAATTAACAAATAAAAGAATTATGGAATATTTTTGAAAAAATAGAAAAATTTTGGGTGAAAAATTAAAAAAAAATTTTTTTTGAAAAATTTGATTTTTTTTTTGAGAAATCAATAAATCACTCAAAACACTTCAAAAAAGTGTAATAAAACTTTTTTGAAAAATGCACCAGAAAAAAGTTATATTCAAGATTCCCATGGGAAAATGCTCATAATTTCGGTTTTATTTTTTTTTCTAGAAAACTATTAGTTGCACAAAAAAATTGTTAAAATAAAAGTTGTTTGGAATTTTAATGCGCATCAGATGCATTAAGAAATCAATTTTTAAGTCTAATAGTTTTCTAGAAAATCAAAAATAACTCCTAAACAGTTTTTCTCGAATTTCTCGAAAACTGCTGTGAGTATGAAAAATTTTCTTTTAGCATTGAATTCCCGATCAAAAATAGAACAAATTATGGAGAATAAATTTTATCGTAAATTTAAAAATAAAAGGGTTATCGAAGATTTTTGAAAAATTAGAAAAATTTTGGGTAAAAATAATTTTTTTTTTTTTGAAAAATTTGATTTTTTTTTTTTAAATCAATAAATCCCTTAAAACACTTCAAAAAAGTCTAATAAAACTTTTTTGAAAAATGCACCAGAAAAAAGTTATTCCCAAAAAAGTCTTCCTCAAAATATCCAAAGGGGTACCCATGGGAAAATGTTCATAATTTCGGTTTTTATTTTTTTTCTGGAAAACTATTTGATGAATAAAAAAATCGTTAAGACAAAAGTTGTTTAGAATTTTAATGCACATCAGATGCAGTAGAAAAATAATTTTTAAGTCTAATAGTTTTCTAGAAAATCAAAAATAACTCCTAAACAGTTTTTCTCGAATTTCTCGAAAACTGCTGTGAGTATGAAAAATTTTCTTTTAGCATTGAATTCCCGATCAAAAATAGAACAAATTATGTGGAATAAGATTTTATCGTAAATTGAAAAATAAAAGGGTTATAGAAGTTTTTTGAAAAATTTGAAATATTTTGGGTAAAAATAAAAAAATTTTTTTTTTTGAAAAATTGGATTTTTTTTTGAGAAATCAATAAATCCCTTAAAACACTTCAAAAAAGTCTAATAAAACTTTTTTGAAAAATGCACCAGAAAAAAGTTATTCCCAAAAAAGTCTTCCTCAAAATATCCAAAGGGGTACCCATGGGAAAATGTTCATAATTTCGGTTTAATTTTTTTTTCTAGAAAACTATTAGTTACACAAAAAAATTGTTTAAATAAAAGTTGTTTGGAATTTTAATGCGCATCAGATGCATTAAGAAATTAATTTTTAAGTCTAATAGTTTTCTAGAAAATCAAAAATAACTCCTAAACAGTTTTTCTCGAATTTCTCGAAAACTGTTGCGAATATGAAAAATTTTCTTTTAGCATTAAATTCCTGATCAAAAATAGAACAAATTATCAAGAATAAGATTTTATCGTAAATTGAAAAATAAAAGAATTATAGAGGTTTTAGGAAAAATTTGAAAATTTTGGGTAAAAATTAAAAAAAAATTTTTTTTTAAAAAATTTGATTTTTTTTTGAGAAATCAATAAATTACCCAGAACACTTCAAAAAAGTCTAATAAAACTTTTTTGAAAAATGCACCAGAAAAAAGTTATACCCAAAAAAGGCTTCCTCAAAAAATCCAAAGGGGTACCCAAGGGAAAATGTTCATAATTTCAGTTTTATTTTTTTTCCTAGAAAACTATTAGTTGCACAAAAAAATTGTTTAAACAAAAGTTGTTTGGAATTTTAATGCGCATCAGATGCATTAAAAAAATAATTTTTAAGTTTAAGAGTTTTCTAGAAAATCGAAAATAAGTCCTAAACAGTTTTTCTCGAATTTCTCGAAAACTGTTGTGAGTATGAAAAATTTTCTTTTAGCGTTCAATTCCTGATCAAAAATAGAACAATTAATGAAGAATAAAATTTTATCATAAATTTACAAATAAAAGGGTTATGGAAGATTTTTGAAAAAATAGACAAATTTTGGGTAAAAAACACATCTCGTGAGAGTTTTTGATAAATTTGATTTTTTTTTGAGAAATCAATAAATCACCCAAAACACTTCAAGAAAGTCTAATAAAACTTTTTTGAAAAATGCACCAGAAAAAAGTTATACCCAAAAAAGTCTTCCTCAAAATATCCAGAGGGGTACCCATGGGAAAATGTTCATAATTTCGGTTTTTATTTTTTTTCTAGAAAACTATTAGTTACACAAAAAAATTGTTAAACTAAAAGTTGTTTGGAATTTTAATGCGCATCAGATGCAGTAGAAAAATAATTTTTAAGTCTAATAGTTTTCTAGAAAATCGAAAATAACTCCTAAACAGTTTTTCTCGAATTTCTCGAAAACTGTTGCGAATATGAAAAATTTTCTTTTAGCATTAAATTCCTGATCAAAAATAGAACAAATTATTAAGAATAAGATTTTATCGTAAATTGAAAAATAAAAGAATTATAGAGGTTTTATGAAAAAATTGAAAATTTTATGTAAAAATTTAAAAAAAAATTTATTTTAAATTTGATTTTTTTTTGAGAAATCAATAAATCACTCAAAACACTTCAAAAAAGTGTAATGAAACTTTTTTAAAAAATGCACCAGAAAAAAGTTATATTCAAGATTCCCATGGGAAAATGCTCATAATTTCGGTTTTATTTTTTTTTTCTAAAAAACTATTAGTTGCACAAAAAAATTGTTAAAATAAAAGTTGTTTGGAATATTAATGTGCATCAGATGCAATAGAAACCTAATTTTTAAGTCTTATAGTTTTCTAGAAAATCGAAAATAACTCCTAAACAGTTTTTCTCGAATTTCTCGAAAACTGTTGCGAGTATGAAAAATTTTCTTTTAGCATTAAATTCCCGATCAAAAATAGAACAAATTATGAAGAATAAGATTTTATAGTAAATTGAAAAATAAAACGGTTATCGAAGATTTTTGAAAAATTAGAAAAATTTTGGGTAAAAATAAAATTTTTTTTTTTTTGAAAAATTTGATTTTTTTTTGAGAAATCAATAAATCCCTTAAAACACTTCAAAAAAGTCTAATAAAACTTTTTTGAAAAATGCACCAGAAAAAAGTTATTCCCAAAAAAGTCTTCCTCAAAAAATCCGAAGGGGTACCCATGGGAAAGTGTTCATAATTTCGGTTTTATTTTTTTTCTAGAAAACTATTAGTTACACAAAAAAATTTTTTAAATAAAAGTTGTTTGGAATTTGAATGCGCATCAGATGCATTAAAAAAATAATTTTTAAGTCTTATAGTTTTCTAGAAAATCGAAAATAACTCCTAAACAGTTTTTCTCGAATTTCTCGAAAACTGTTGCGAATATGAAAAATGTTCTTTTAGCATTCAATTCCTGATCAAAAATAGAACAAATTATCAAGAATAAGATTTTATCGTAAATTGAAAAATAAAAGAATTATAGAGGTTTTATGAAAAATTTGAAAATTTTATGTAAAAATAAAAAAAAAAAATTTTTTTTAAATTTGATTTTTTTTTGAGAAATCAATAAATCTCTCAAAACGCTTCAAAAAAGTCTTATAAAACTTTTTTGAAAAATGCACCAGAAAAAAGTTATTCCCAAAAAAGTCTTCCTCAAAAAATCCGAAGGGGTACCCATGGGAAAGTGTTCATAATTTCGGTTTTATTTTTTTTTCTAGAAAACTATTAGTTAAACAAAAAAATTGTTTAAATAAAAGTTGTTTGGAAATTGAATGCGCATCAGATGCAGTAGAAAAATAATTTTTAAGTCTAATAGTTTTCCAGAAAATCACTAAAAGCTCCTAAACAGTTTTTCTTGATTTTCTCGAAAACTGTTGCGAATATAACAAATTTTCTATTAGCATTCAATTCCTGATTAAAAATAGAACAAATGATAAAGAATAACATTTTATCATAAATTAACAAATAAAAGAATTATGGAATATTTTTGAAAAAATAGAAAAATTTTGGGTGAAAAATTAAAAAAAAATTTTTTTTGAAAAATTTGATTTTTTTTTTGAGAAATCAATAAATCACTCAAAACACTTCAAAAAAGTGTAATAAAACTTTTTTGAAAAATGCACCAGAAAAAAGTTATATTCAAGATTCCCATGGGAAAATGCTCATAATTTCGGTTTTATTTTTTTTTCTAGAAAACTATTAGTTGCACAAAAAAATTGTTAAAATAAAAGTTGTTTGGAATTTTAATGCGCATCAGATGCATTAAGAAATCAATTTTTAAGTCTAATAGTTTTCTAGAAAATCAAAAATAACTCCTAAACAGTTTTTCTCGAATTTCTCGAAAACTGCTGTGAGTATGAAAAATTTTCTTTTAGCATTGAATTCCCGATCAAAAATAGAACAAATTATGGAGAATAAATTTTATCGTAAATTTAAAAATAAAAGGGTTATCGAAGATTTTTGAAAAATTAGAAAAATTTTGGGTAAAAATAATTTTTTTTTTTTTGAAAAATTTGATTTTTTTTTTTTAAATCAATAAATCCCTTAAAACACTTCAAAAAAGTCTAATAAAACTTTTTTGAAAAATGCACCAGAAAAAAGTTATTCCCAAAAAAGTCTTCCTCAAAATATCCAAAGGGGTACCCATGGGAAAATGTTCATAATTTCGGTTTTTATTTTTTTTCTGGAAAACTATTTGATGAATAAAAAAATCGTTAAGACAAAAGTTGTTTAGAATTTTAATGCACATCAGATGCAGTAGAAAAATAATTTTTAAGTCTAATAGTTTTCTAGAAAATCAAAAATAACTCCTAAACAGTTTTTCTCGAATTTCTCGAAAACTGCTGTGAGTATGAAAAATTTTCTTTTAGCATTGAATTCCCGATCAAAAATAGAACAAATTATGTGGAATAAGATTTTATCGTAAATTGAAAAATAAAAGGGTTATAGAAGTTTTTTGAAAAATTTGAAATATTTTGGGTAAAAATAAAAAAATTTTTTTTTTTGAAAAATTGGATTTTTTTTTGAGAAATCAATAAATCCCTTAAAACACTTCAAAAAAGTCTAATAAAACTTTTTTGAAAAATGCACCAGAAAAAAGTTATTCCCAAAAAAGTCTTCCTCAAAATATCCAAAGGGGTACCCATGGGAAAATGTTCATAATTTCGGTTTAATTTTTTTTTCTAGAAAACTATTAGTTACACAAAAAAATTGTTTAAATAAAAGTTGTTTGGAATTTTAATGCGCATCAGATGCATTAAGAAATTAATTTTTAAGTCTAATAGTTTTCTAGAAAATCAAAAATAACTCCTAAACAGTTTTTCTCGAATTTCTCGAAAACTGTTGCGAATATGAAAAATTTTCTTTTAGCATTAAATTCCTGATCAAAAATAGAACAAATTATCAAGAATAAGATTTTATCGTAAATTGAAAAATAAAAGAATTATAGAGGTTTTAGGAAAAATTTGAAAATTTTGGGTAAAAATTAAAAAAAAATTTTTTTTTAAAAAATTTGATTTTTTTTTGAGAAATCAATAAATTACCCAGAACACTTCAAAAAAGTCTAATAAAACTTTTTTGAAAAATGCACCAGAAAAAAGTTATACCCAAAAAAGGCTTCCTCAAAAAATCCAAAGGGGTACCCAAGGGAAAATGTTCATAATTTCAGTTTTATTTTTTTTCCTAGAAAACTATTAGTTGCACAAAAAAATTGTTTAAACAAAAGTTGTTTGGAATTTTAATGCGCATCAGATGCATTAAAAAAATAATTTTTAAGTTTAAGAGTTTTCTAGAAAATCGAAAATAAGTCCTAAACAGTTTTTCTCGAATTTCTCGAAAACTGTTGTGAGTATGAAAAATTTTCTTTTAGCGTTCAATTCCTGATCAAAAATAGAACAATTAATGAAGAATAAAATTTTATCATAAATTTACAAATAAAAGGGTTATGGAAGATTTTTGAAAAAATAGACAAATTTTGGGTAAAAATATAAAAAAAATAATTTTTTTGATAAATTTGATTTTTTTTTGAGAAATCAATAAATCACCCAAAACACTTCAAGAAAGTCTAATAAAACTTTTTTGAAAAATGCACCAGAAAAAAGTTATACCCAAAAAAGTCTTCCTCAAAATATCCAGAGGGGTACCCATGGGAAAATGTTCATAATTTCGGTTTTTATTTTTTTTCTAGAAAACTATTAGTTACACAAAAAAATTGTTAAACTAAAAGTTGTTTGGAATTTTAATGCGCATCAGATGCAGTAGAAAAATAATTTTTAAGTCTAATAGTTTTCTAGAAAATCGAAAATAACTCCTAAACAGTTTTTCTCGAATTTCTCGAAAACTGTTGCGAATATGAAAAATTTTCTTTTAGCATTAAATTCCTGATCAAAAATAGAACAAATTATTAAGAATAAGATTTTATCGTAAATTGAAAAATAAAAGAATTATAGAGGTTTTATGAAAAAATTGAAAATTTTATGTAAAAATTTAAAAAAAAATTTATTTTAAATTTGATTTTTTTTTGAGAAATCAATAAATCACTCAAAACACTTCAAAAAAGTGTAATGAAACTTTTTTAAAAAATGCACCAGAAAAAAGTTATATTCAAGATTCCCATGGGAAAATGCTCATAATTTCGGTTTTATTTTTTTTTTCTAAAAAACTATTAGTTGCACAAAAAAATTGTTAAAATAAAAGTTGTTTGGAATATTAATGTGCATCAGATGCAATAGAAACCTAATTTTTAAGTCTTATAGTTTTCTAGAAAATCGAAAATAACTCCTAAACAGTTTTTCTCGAATTTCTCGAAAACTGTTGCGAGTATGAAAAATTTTCTTTTAGCATTAAATTCCCGATCAAAAATAGAACAAATTATGAAGAATAAGATTTTATAGTAAATTGAAAAATAAAACGGTTATCGAAGATTTTTGAAAAATTAGAAAAATTTTGGGTAAAAATAAAATTTTTTTTTTTTTGAAAAATTTGATTTTTTTTTGAGAAATCAATAAATCCCTTAAAACACTTCAAAAAAGTCTAATAAAACTTTTTTGAAAAATGCACCAGAAAAAAGTTATTCCCAAAAAAGTCTTCCTCAAAAAATCCGAAGGGGTACCCATGGGAAAGTGTTCATAATTTCGGTTTTATTTTTTTTCTAGAAAACTATTAGTTACACAAAAAAATTTTTTAAATAAAAGTTGTTTGGAATTTGAATGCGCATCAGATGCATTAAAAAAATAATTTTTAAGTCTTATAGTTTTCTAGAAAATCGAAAATAACTCCTAAACAGTTTTTCTCGAATTTCTCGAAAACTGTTGTGAATATGAAAAATTTTCTTTTAGAATTAAATTTCTGATCAAAAATAGAACAAATTATCAAGAATAAGATTTTATCGTAAATTGAAAAATAAAAGAATTATAGAGGTTTTATGAAAAATTTGAAAATTTTATGTAAAAATAAAAAAATTTTTTTTTTTTAAATTTGATTTTTTTTTGAGAAATCAATAAATCTCTTAAAACGCTTCAAAAAAGTCTTATAAAACTTTTTTGAAAAATGCACCAGAAAAAAGTTATACCCAAAAAAGGCTTCCTCAAAAAATCCAAAGGGGTACCCATGGGAAAATGCTCATAATTTCAGTTTTATTTTTTTTCCTAGAAAACTATTAGTTGCACAAAAAAATTGTCAAGATAAAAGTTGTGTGGAATTTTAATGCGCATCAGGCGCATTAGAAAAATAATTTTTAAGTCTAATAGTTTTCTAGAAAATCAAAAATAACTCCTAAACAGTTTTTCTTGAATTTCTCGAAAACTGCTGTGAGTATGAAGAATTTTCTTTTAGCATTGAATTCCCGATCAAAAATAGAACAATCTATGTGGAATAGGATTTTATCGTAAATTGAAAAATAAAACGGTAATAGAAGTTTTTTGAAAAAATAGAAAAATTTTGGTTAAAAATTAAAAAAAAATTTTTTTTTTGAAAAATTGGATTTTTTTTTGAGAAATCAATAAATCCTTTAAAACACTTCAAAAAAGTTTCATAAAACTTTTTTGAAAAATGCACCAGAAAAAAGTTATACCCAAAAAAGGCTTCCTCAAAAAATCCTGAGGGGTACCCAGGGGAAAATGTTTATAATTTTGGTTTTTATTTTTTTTCTGGAAAACTATTTGATGAATAAAAAAATTGTTAAAATAAAAGTTGTTTGGAATATTAATGCGCATCAGATGCATTAAAAAAATAATTTTTAAGTCTAATAGTTTTCTAGAAAATCGAAAATAACTCCTTAACAGTTTTTCTCAAATTTCTCGAAAACTGTTGTGAGTATGAAAAATTTTCTTTTAGCATTAAATTCCTGACCAAAAACAAAACAAATTATTAAGAATAAGATTTTATCGTAAGTTGAAAAATAAAACGGTTAAGGAAGATTTTTTAAAAATTAGAAAAATTTTGGGTAAAAATGAAAAAAAAAAAATTTTTTTTTGAAAAATTTAATTTTTTTTAAGAAATCAATAAACTACCCAAACCACTTCAAAAAAGTCTAATAAAACTTTTTTGAAAAATGCACCAGAAAACAGTTATACTCAAAAAAGTCTTCCTCAAAAAATCCAAGGGGGTATCCATGAAAAAGTGTTCATAATTTTGGTTTTTATTTTTTTTTCTAAAAAACTATTAGTTACATAAAAAAATTGTTAAAATAAAAGTTGTTTGGAATTTTAATGCGCATCAGATGCTGTAGAAAAATAATTTTTAAATCTAATAGTTTTCCAAAAAATTGGGAAAAACCTCTAAACAGTTTTTTGTTATTTTCTCAAAAGCCAGTCAGAATATAGAAGATTCTCTTTTACCGTTAAATTTGTAATCAAAAATAGACCAAATATGTAGAATAACATTTAGTCGTAAATCCCAAAATAAAGAAGTTATGAAGGATTTTCGAAAAACGCTAACTTTCCACGTGCATCCCGAGATGTCGCGAGATATACCTGCCCGTCGCTGGATCCTTGTCGTTGGTATATTCGCGATGCTTGTGTAATAAACAAAAAAGGAAAACACAAATATTTGCCTTCTAAGGCGTTGTTCAACATCATGTTTTATTCATTCCAACGTTTCTCAATAATAAAACAATTAAGCAGAACAATGATTAAGAGTTTTCGTATTTTTCATCATCCTAATAGCGCCTAATTAATTCAAAAGATGGCAGAAAAAAAACGCGCGTTTATGCAACGAAACAAACAGTTTCCTTACATCATTTCGTTCCTATTTGATTTATTGTAGTTTCAACCGTTTTAATGCAAATCGTAATTTTTAGTTTATAAACATCATTTACATATGACACGCCTCATGTGTTAGTACCTTACCTTAGTTAGGTCCTGTTCGAAGGACCATAATTGAACCTGTAGAAGGGTCTCCTCTTTACTATGAGGTCTATTTTCTGCTCAAAAATGCACAGTCAAGATGTACAGCTCATTTGCAGTAAGCAGCATTACCTGATTTATTTAGGACTGCTAGTAGTGTAAGACCAAGAAGTTTAATTGGAAAAACTACGTTCTACAGCATGCGTTTCCTTATTTTTCAAGAAATAATAAATATGCAATGTATTTTTAATAAAAAGGCAAAAAAACAGTACATCAAGTAAGACATTAATAATGCATCTATTAGTAATACTCCCATTTCTAATAAGTAATTACCATTTTCAGATCGCACGGTCCTGATGTAAGCTAAAGCGATATTGCGCTAACGTTGTTTACATTTTTCAACGGACCTATTAGCATATTACATTAGCATTTCGACATTTAAACCGTATAATTATAAATCAGCTCGTTAAAAAAATGATGACCGATCCACTTTTATTTTCAGGTTTTTTTTTTGCCGTAGTGCAAGTCTCGTGAGGAGAGTGTTTAATTTCTTGTAGAGAGCGGAGCTATACGTGCTTTAAACTTACGTATGAGTATATAAATTTATTTTTACATTGTGCCTTATGTTCTTTAATTTGTTCACAAGTCAACAGCAAAGAGCTTACTTGAATGAATTGAAGTCTTTATTAAAAAAGAGGCAAGATCGATTAGTGACTGCTCTAGGACTGACTCTCTTCCAAGTTTTAGGACCATTTGTTCTTTGTCCACCATTTAATAACTATGCTATTGACGAATACCCATAATGTGAACCATTCATCACGCCCAGTGGACTGGATGGACACTTGGTACTGGACTTTGCGCTCATCTACCCTTCGCTGTTGAATATCACTAGAATCTTATGTTGCAGCCATAGAATTTAAGCGACATTAGTGTAAACGAAGGTTAAACTCGAGTAAGAACAAGTGACAGCTGAAGTGTGACAAGAACTATGCAAAAGAAACGTGGTAAAAGTGTTTTAGGGTACCTAAGGATGTTACATGCGTAATAAACGTATATGGAAGATAAATGTGTGTTTGAAGACGAATAATGTAAGAGAAGCAACACACGATAGTTAAATAAACGTTCATTTTTTGTTTACTCGAGGTGTACATTGTTGGTTGAACTTCAACTATAAATATCGGATAAAATGTCCGCGTGATATACGTTGAGGAGTTTAATATTACGTTTGTTAACAAGAAGGTTTATTATATAATAATAATATGAAATTAAAATGTCATAAATAGGATTTATTTATTTTTTCAATTTTCATAGCAATTGTTCACTATCTTTAAAAAAAATTAGGAAGTAATTGGAATTGTTTAAAAAAATTATACACCAAGAAAGTCCGTTCCTTTTCCAATAATTCCATACCAAAACTTATTGTAACCTTAGAATTTGTATGCATGGGTGGACATTTGTGGCTATAACTTTGGAACCACTTGGAATATTTTCATCATTTTTTCACAGTAATATACTGGGTTCCTGAGGATGAATTCGAGAGTCAAAACGCCGCTCTACACTAAAAATTTCGAAAGTTAGGGCACTTTTGGTTGAGGCATGTTTTTTTTTGTCAATTTTCATAGTAATTGTTCGGTAATTTAAAAAAAAAATTAAGAAGTAATTAGAATTATTTAAAAAAAGTTATACACCAAGAAAGTCCCTTTTTTTTCCTACAAATCCATATCAAAACGTTTTTTGTACCTCAAAAACTTCCTGAGTTAGAGGCAATTTTATCTATCAAGGTCTAAGAGCCTCAAAATTAAAGTTTTTCAAACTTATTGTAACCTTAGGATTTTTATGCATGGGTGGACATTTGTGGCTATAAGTTTGGAACTACTTGAAATATTTTCACGATTTTTTTACAGTAATATAACGGGATTCCTGAGGATGGATTCGAGAGTCAAAACGTCGTTCTACACAAAAAATTTAGAAAGTTAGGGCAGTTTTAGTTGGGGCATGTTTTTTTGTCAATTTTCATAGTAATTGTTCGCTATCATTAAAAAAATTGTAAGAAGTAACTGGAATTGTTTAAAAAAAATTATACACCAAGAAAGTCCGTTCCTTTTCCAACAATTCCATGCTAAAACGTTTTTTGTGCCTCAAAAACTTTTTGAGTTAGAGGCAATTTTGTCCATCAAGGTTCAAGAGTGGACATTTGTGGCTATAACTTTCGAATCACTTGGGATATTTTCATGATTTTTTTACAGTCATATAATGGGATTCCTGAGGATAGATTCGAGAGTCAAAACGTCGTTCTACACAAAAAATTTAGAAAGTTAGGGCAGTTTTGGTTGGGGCATGTTTTTTTGTCAATTTTCATAGTAATTGTTCGCTATCATTAAAAAAATTGTAAGAAGTAACTGGAACTGTTAAAAAAAAATTATACACCAAGAAAGTCCTTTCCTTTTCCAACAATTCCATGTCAAAACGTTTTTTGTACCTCAAAAACTTTTTGAGTTAGAGGCAATTTTATCCATCAAAGTCCAAGAGCCTCCAAATTTAAGTTTTTTTTTAAACTTATTGTAACCTTAGGATTTTTATGCATGGCTATATCTTTGGAACCACTTGGAATATTTTCATCATTTTTTCACAGTAATATACTGGATTTCTGAGGATGAATTCGAGAGTCAAAACGCTGCTCTATACTAAAAATTTCGAAAGTTAGGGCACTTTTGGTTGCGGCATGTTTTTTTTGTCAATTTTCATAGTAATTGTTCAAAAAAAAAGTAATTGTTCTTTAAAAAAAATTAGGAACTAATTGGAATTTTCAAAAATAGTTCACATCAAGAAAGTCCGTTTCTTTTCCAATAAATCCATATCAAAACATTTTTTATACCCCAAAAATTTTGTAAGTTAGGGGCAATTTTATCCATCAAGGTCTAAGAGCCTCCAAATTTAAGTTTTTTTAACTTATTGTAACCTTAGGATTTTTATGCATGGGTGGACATTTGTGGCTATATCTTTGGAACCACTTGGAATATTTTCATCATTTTTTTACAGTAATATACTGGGTTCCTAAGGATAAATTCGAAAGTCAAAACGCCGCTCTACACTAAAAATTTCGAAAGTTAAGGCACTTTTGGTTGCGGCATGTTTTTTTTTGTCAATTTTCATAGTAATTGTTCGCTATGTTTAAAAAAAAATACGAAGTAACTGGAATTGTTTAAAAAAATGTATACACAAAGAAAGTACGTTTCTTTTCCAACAATTTCATATTAAAACGAGTTAAACGATTATGGTATATTATATACTATTTAAGGACGTTTACAAAGTGGAGTGAGCTTCTAAACAAATATACTTACCACCAACAAAACGTTCAATTTTTAGTTATAGAAGACAAGTATAAAACCTTTATTTTAATCGTTAAATATTTATGGAATTTATAACGTTAAATTGGCATAATTATTGTGTTTCATACACGTTCATTCATTTCCTACTATTTTCTAAATTTCTCTGCGTATTATGTTTTATTATTACACTAGAAAATATATACGTGCATGAAAAGTATACCGTATGCTATTCAGTGGCATCTATGTGATATCGGGGTCATTTTTAAAGACTAGATCCCTTGTCAATTTGCTTAAATGTCGACATTTTCTCCCCTAGTCTTCATCTAGTATCTACTTTTTCTCTCAGGTAATTATTTTCTGAAAAAAAATATTTTTCCTTAATATTACCCTTGCCCCCCCACCCACCCCCACAACTTACCAGTAAGAAATTGTTTTAGAAAATCATTGTTTTCCAAAATAATGCGCATGAATAACAGCTGGTGTCGTCGTTAATACCCAATATAATAACACAGTTTGTTTATTTAAATTTAATATATTTATATTTATGTATATTAATCAATATTTAATACAAAAACAGTGATTTTTCAAATGAATTCCTTACTGCGCAAATGTGTGGGGTGGGTGGGGGGTTAAGGGTTGTTTTGATGAAAAACAATATTTCTGCATACAAAATATCTATGCGACATTTAATTTCATAACATTGTTTATTTAAATGTAATATAATTATATACCGAAAAATGGTCCAGGTCTATTGGGAAAAAACCCATATTTAACTTACCGCTGAGTTAGTCCTTATTATTCATCATTTGTCCACTTTTCCAGGCAATTCTGTATTCAAAAACCTCTGGAAAACCTCTTTAGGTTGCTCCAATTTACCCAGCTTAGCCTGGGACGGTCCTTCCTCAGATTGTCTTCCGACCTGCCTTATTGCCAAACAATTTCAACAGATAAAAACAAACTTATAACTAGCACAATAATATATTATAAAAAAAAATAAACGTTAACAAAAACGTAACGTTATCTCTCGGTGGTCTCGACTGCCTCCTTCGGACTTTTGTATTCGACCTCGTCCTTCCAATCGAGCGAAACTGGCGCCTCGTATCTCTTCAGGCAGGTCTTGTGCAGAATCAGGTGAGTTACACTGCAGAGGATTGCCAAGCAGCTGAACGCCTGAAAAGCGTATTTACCTCCGATGTATTTGTATAAGATCCCACCCAGGATGCTTCCAAAGGCATAACCTACAACAGGAGAAGGTTCAGCGTTAATATGAAGCATTTCAAAGCCTTGGATAAGGCTTTAGAGGCTACAAAAGTGAGGCAGGAGGCCACTGGATTTTCCACTGAGTCCAAGACCTGAATAGAATCGATTAGATGGTCCTCAAGCTCTACGAGTGTCATCACACCATCTGCGAGGTACTAGAGGTGCCAAAGAGAACTCAGAACTTGCCTTTTTAAAGAAATTTAATGCAATAGAGAGTTGTGGAACAACGATACATACCGACACCATCGTCCATTCCAGCTGCTATGCCTTGCATCGTAGCAGTGGCTCCAGGTGGTGCGAGTTCGTTGGCATATGCTACGACTGTGGTGTAAGTTAAAGCGTATGTTGGACCTTGAAAGACAAACTCGATCGGTAGGATCCACCATGGACTTGGGGCCAGGGAGATGAGTCCGAGCCGTAGACCGTAGTTGATGAAACAGATGCTGAAGCAGTGGACGTGGCCGAATCTCTGTAGAATTTTACCTTGAAGGAAACAGTTTGATTAAAAGGCTCTGTCTTGGTTGATGGATCACTTGCTATTGATCGGTGCGAGTGTTTACCACCAGTGGAACCAGTGAAGTTTAATTGAAAAAAATAATTTTATATATATTATATATAAATATTTAGTACGAAAATAGTGTTATTGCATGGTATATTATGAATGAAATGAATTTATTTTTTATGCATACATTTTTGAGAAACAGTGATTTTACAGAATAATTTCTTACTAGTAAACTGTGTGGGGTGGGTGGGGGGCTAAGGGTAGTGTTATTGAAAAACGTTTTTTTTGCAGAAAATAATTGCCTTAGAGGAAAAAATTAATAATTACACCATTCAAGTAAATTAATTTGATAAAAAGTATATAAAGAAATGAAGAAAAAGCTGCTCTATAAAACACTATTAAAAAATAAACAAATTATAATTAATATTCCATAAGCTGAAGAAGTGAATTATTTAATAAATTTAATTTTTTCCCTGTCTTTTTTCTCAATTATTTTGTGCAAAAAACTTGTTTTTTAAAAACACCATCCTTGCCCCCCCACCCACCCCACATCTCTATTCAGTAAGAAATTCTTCTGCAAAATCACTGTTTTTCAAAATTGTATGAATGAACAATACATTGATTTCGTCCATAATATACCATGCAATAACACTATTTTTGTACTAAATATTTTTATATAATATATATAAAATTTAAATAAACAAAGAGTGTTATCAAATATAATTTTATATATATTATATATAAATATTTAGTACAAAAACCGTGTTATTGCATGGAATATTATGGAGGAAATCAATATATTGTTCATGCATACAATTTTGAAAAACAGTGATTTTGCAGAAGATTTTCTTACTGGATAAAGATGTGGGGTGGGTGGGGGGGCAAGGGTGGTGTTTTTAAAAAACAAGTTTTTTGCACAAAATAATTGAGAAAAAGGAGAGGATAAAAATTAAATTTATTAAATAATTGACTTCTTCAGCTTATGGAATATTAATTATAATTTGTTTATTTTTTAATAGTGTTTTATAGAGCAGCTTTTTCTTCATTTCTTTATATACTTTTTATCAAATTAATTTACTTGAATGGTGTAATTATTAATATTTTTCTCTAAGGCAATTATTTTCTGCAAAAAAAAAACCCTTTTCAATAACACTACCCTTGCCCCCCCCCACCCACCCTGCACAGTTTACTAGTAAAAAATTATTCTGTAAAATCACTGTTTCTCAAAAATGCATGCATGAAAAATAAATTCATTTCATTCATAATATACCATGCAATAACACTATTTTCGTACTAAATATTTTTATATAGTATACATAAAATTATGTCAAATTTAAATAAACAAAGAGTGTTATTAGATTGGATATTTTCGACGAAATTGTCTCTTATTCATGCATATTAATTTCGAAATCAGAAATTTTTTTGCAGAAGAATTTCTTACTGTATAGAGATGTGGGGTGGGTGGGGGGGCAAGGGTAGTAGTGATGAAAAACAAGTTTTTTGCACAAAATAATTGAGAAAAAAGAGAGAATAAAAATTAAATTTATTAAATAATACACTTTTTCAGCTTACGGAATATTAATTAGTGTTTGTTTATTTTTTAGACGTATGTCATACGTATAAAAGTTTGTCTGCAAATGCTTCGTTTTCCGAGATACGGGGTATTAAAGTTTTTCTTAAAAATTAATGATTTGTTTATTGCTCTGCTACTGGTCTAATTTTTTTTCTTAATTATTTTGTGCAAAAAACTTGTTTTTCATCACTACTACCCTTGCCCCCCCACCCACCCCACATCTCCATCCAGTAAGAAATTCTTCTGCAAAATCACTGTTTTTCAAAATTGTATGAATGAACAATACATTGATTTTGTCCATAATATACCATGCAATAACACTATTTTTGTACTAAATATTTTTATATAATATATATAAAATTTAAATAAACAAAGAGTGTTATTAAATTAAATATTATCGACGAATGCATCTCTTATTCATGCATATTCATTTAAAAAACAGTGATTTTGCAAAAGGATTTCTTCTTTGCAAAATCACTGTCATCAAGCTCCTAGAGTCACCAAATTAGAAGTTTTTAGACCCACATTGCAATTACAAGTTTTTATTTATTCAATAAATTTAATTTTTCCCCTTCCTTTTTTCTCAATTATTTGTGCAAAAAACTTGTTTTTCAACAACATTACCCTAGCCCTCCCACCCACCCCACATCTCTATCCAGTAAGAAATTCTGCTGCAAAAGCACTGTTTTTCAAGATTATGTGCATGAATAATAAATTGATTTCGTCTATAATATACCATCCAATTGAACTGTTTTTGTACTAAATATTTATATATAAAATGATGTCAAATTTAAATTAACAAAGAGTGTTATTAGATTGGATATTATCGACGAAATTGTCTCTTATTCATGCATATTAGTTTGAAAAACAGTAAATTTTTTGCAGAAGAATTTCTTACTGGATAGAGATGTGGGGTGGGTGGGGGGGCAAGGGTGGTGTTGATAAAAAACAAGTTTTTTGCACATAAGAATTGAGAAAAAAGGGAGGGAAAAAATTAATTTTATTAAATAATTCACTTTTTCAGTTTACGGAATATTAATTAATTAATTATAATTTGTTAATTTTTTAATAGTGTTTTATAGAGCAGCTTTTTCATTATTTCTTTATACAGGGTGTTAGTGAATAAATGCGACAAACTTCAGAGGGTGATTCTGCGTGGAAAAATAATGACAGTTTGCTATATAAACGTATGTCCGCAAATCCGCTTTCTTGAAGTAAAACCGTTTTCAAAATATATTTATTATTTCGTAAGATATTCTGAATCAAAGTTATAATTTGTTGAGAAAAGTAGCAAAAAAAACTAGTCCAACAAAAACAGCTATACCTACCTCAATTTTTAACCCAAAATGACGTTTCTACCTTAAAATCCATCCTCAAGAGTCCCATCATAAGGATGTAAAAAAATAATGAGAATATCTTAAGTAGTTCCCTAGTTATGACCAAAAATATCGGGTAATAAATAAAATTCGTGTAATTTCAATATCGTCCTGAAAATGACGCCTGGAATAATTAATTAATTAATTAACAAAGGATCAATGTTAATTCACCCTTTTACTGCTTAAATAAATACTTTGATTCAAATTGTATGTTTTATTTATATTTATGTGTAGTACTTTGTAGGACTAATCCTCTTTTTGTTTTATTTTAAACTTTTTAAATATATATCAAAATTTATGTTAAGACAACAAAACTCATATTGACATTTATTCAAAATCCACATTTAGGTTAGAATTACTTTGCCATTTCAGGCAGTTGAACTGTAGATTAAAAAAAATCAATAAAACACTTTAATTAAAATTAAACCTCAACTGCCTGGAATAATCGATTGCTTCATAAATTAATTAATTAATTAATTAACACTTGGATTGCTAATTAATTGGTCCTGAGTAAAGCCTTGTTTTCTCTTTCAAACCCTGAAGACGGTGTGATACGAATACGAAATGATGGCAAAAAAAATCGTACTGCCTGGACTAATTTTTTTTATTTTTAATTCCAGGCAGTTGAACTGGTTGGTAGATCGATTTTCTTGATACTTCAGGTATTTTCATATGCTCGGAATAATTATTTAGTTGCAATTAAAATTATTTTACAATTCCAGGCAGTCGAACCCTAAGATATTCTCAAGAAAAGTAGCAAAAAAAAAAACACCCCAACTAAAACAGCTGTAACTATCACAATTTTTAACCCAGAATGACGTTTTTACCCTTAAATCCATCCTCAGGAATCCCGTTATAAAGATGTAAAAAAATTATGAAAATATCCTAATTAGTTCCCAAGTTATGACCAAAAATGTCGGGTAATAAATAAAAACTTGTAATTGCAATATGGTTCTAAAAACTTCAAATTTGGTGACTCTAGGACCTTAGTGGACAAAATTCCCTCTAACTCAAAAAGTTTTTGAGGTACCAGAATCGTTTTTATATGAAATTGTTTGGTAAGAAATAGCCTTTCTTGACATAAAACCCTTTTAAAAATATATTCATTATTTCGTAAGATATTTTAGATCAAAATTATAACTTGTTAAGAAAAGTAGCAAAAAAAACTACTCCAACCAAAACAGCCATACATTCCTTAATTTTTAACACAGAATAACGTTTCTACCATCAAATCCATCCTTAAGAATCCCGTTATGAGAATGTGGAAAAATTATGAGAATATCTTAAATCGTTCCCAAGTTATGACCAAAAATGTCAAGTAATAAATAAAAACTTGTAATTGCAATGTGGTTCTAAAAACTTCAAATTTGGTGGCTCTAGGACCTTAGTGGACAAAATTCCCTCTAACTCAAAAAGTTTTTGAGGTACCAGAATCGTTTTTATATGAAATTGTTTGATAAGAGATGGCCTTTCTTGAAGTAAAACTCTTTTAAGAATATATCCATTATTTTGTATGATATTCTGAATCAAAGTTATAATTTGTTAAGAAAAGTAGTAAAAAAAACTACGCCAACCAAAATAGCCATACCTTCCTTAATTTTTAACACAGAATAACGTTTCTACCATCAAATCCATCCTTAAGAATCCCGTTATCAGAATGTGGAAAAATTATGAGAATATCTTAAATAGTTCCCAAGTTATGACCAAAAATGTCAAGTAATAAATAAAAACTTGTAATTGCAATGTGGTTCTAAAAACTTCAAATTTGGTGGCTCTAGGACCTTAGTGGACAAAATTCCCTCTAACTCAAAAAGTTTTTGAGGTACCAGAATCGTTTTTATATGAAATTGTTTGGTAAGAAATGGCCTTTCTTGAAGTAAAACTCTTTTAAGAATATATCCATTATTTTGTATGATATTCTGAATCAAAGTTATAATTTGGTAAGAAAAGTAGTAAAAAAAACTACGCCAACCAAAATAGCCATACCTTCCTTAATTTTTAATCCAAAATGACGTTTTTACCATCAAATCCATCCAAAAGAATCCCGTTATCAGCATATAAAAAAATTATGAGAATATATTAAGTAGTTCCCAAGTTATGACCAAAAATGTCGGTTAATGCATAAAAATCATGTAAAAACTTCAAATTTGATATATCTGGAACCTTGTCAGACAAAATGCCCTGTAACTCAAAAAATATTTGAGGTACATAAATCGTTCGCATATCAAATTGTTTGGTCAGAAATGGACTTTTTTGTACCGAAACTTTTTTAAGAAAATTCACATTAGTTTTTAAGATATGCTCAAGCAAAGTTAGACTTTTATATGAAAAGTGGCAAAACTCACCTCAAGAAGTAGGCGAATTTGAAATGTAGTAAGAAGTAAGTTTTCAGTTTAAGGATGATCAGTAAACAATGCAAGGAACAGGGATAGAAAATATCAAACGTCTGATGTGACCTTACCTGATATAGAAAAAAAAATCACTTCTCCACCCAAAGTCTCAGCTGCAACAATCAGTCCTTCAATTAATTTAATATTCTTCACGTCAGTACTCAATGCCAGATCTTCGACGTACCAAAACAGGAAGTAGATTATAAAACCGTCCAGTACTCCCACCAGGACGGCATAACCTATAAACGTTATAACATGCCTGTTATTGAGTAACCTTCCGATATCCTTGAATAAGTTCTTAGGAGCTTCGATAATAGGCAACTAAAAAGGACCAATTTAAATATCTGATGTCCTAATTCCATCAATAACTTACTTTCAATTTAAAGCAGCACAGCAAATCTATAACAGAAAACACCACCATGACAGCTATGGCTGGAACATAAGAAATTGACTGGTCGGAAAATATATCCACAATATATCCGGATATAAGGGCGGTCACTCCAAACCCAATGGTGCCCCATACTCTTTGTTTTCCATAGTCGTACTCCTCACCTAATGGTATTAAATGAGTTAAGATACAGTTGGTATTAATAAACAAAACTCCTCACCAATAACGTCGAAGCATATGGCATCAGAAATCGAGTTGGCAACATTAAAAGCAATGGTGCCAACGGACATGAGGATCAAGAAGCTCCAGAACGCTATGGAGTGATATAGAGCACTATCAGCATCCAGGTTTTCCATGCATTTCACTGGACAACTTCGGTTTCCAACCAAGAACGGGTAAGTCTCGTCGTCTGGAGAGCAGAGCTTCAAGATTGAGTCATCCGTGGTGTTCAATAGTCCATCAACATCGCAGACGGTTATTAAGAAGTCGTCGGGGTGGTGGAAGCATTCTGAGGTACAAATCACCGATCTGGCGCTGTTTTTGCACTTGGTCACGTTGAAATCCTAAAATCGGTACAAGAGACATGTAGATTAATAAAGACCAATCAGGGTCAAACGCCAAGTTTATACATTTACAACCCCATAAAACCATTAAATCAAGATAGGAGTCAAGTGGAAGAAGACGCCATCTATCGGGAGACATTTAACCAGTGACAGGTTCTTTTTTAAGTCCTTGTCCATGCTGTTTATAACATGTGAGGTTGAAGTCGCACGTTTAATTCACTCTTCCCTCATCCACTAAGATCGTCACTATAAAAATTCTGGCTCAACTGCCTGGAATAATTTATTTTCTAATTCCAGGCAGTTGATTCACGATCGATTTAATAATTCCAAGCAATTGAGACAGTAATTTTATTAATACTGGCAGTTGATTCCATGTCTCAGCTGATTAGAGCGATAAGCCCATTCGACCATGACACGCGCTGACATTTTGCCTCGTAGCTCCGAAAGTTCTTAAGAGATTTTAAAATAGTCTTCAACATTCGCTGGACCAATCTTTCACCTCAAATCTAAGCTACAAAACGTCTTTCTAAGTTGAGAATTTTTGGACTAATCCTAGGTCATCCAGGCCCACCTCCATGGAGCCTAATGTCTCTTAAATGACATGGGCAGACATTTTGCCTTATAAGTCCGAAAGTTCTTGAGATAATTTAAAATAGTCTTCAGCATTCGCTGGACCAATCTTTCACCTCAAATCTAAACTACAAAACGTCTTTCTAAGTTGAGAATTTTTGGACTTATCCTAGGTCATCGAGGCCTACCTCCATAGACCCTAATGTCTCTTAAATGACATGGGCAGACATTTTGTCTTATAAATCCAAAAGTTTTTAAGAGATTTTAAAATAGTCTTCAGTATTCGCTGGTATAATCTTTCGCCATCAAATTAAGCTACAAAACGTCTTTCTAAGTTGAGAATTTTTGGACTTATCCTAGGTCATCGAGGCCCACCTCCATGGAGCCTAATGTCTCTTAAATGACATGGGCAGACATTTTGCCACATAAGTCCGAAATTTCTTGAGATAATTTAAAATAGTCTTCAGTATTCGCTGGTCCAATCTTTCGCCATCAAATTAAGCTACAAAACGTCTTTCTAAGTTGAGAATTTTTGGACTTATCCTAGGTCATCCAGGCCCACCTCCATGGACCCTAATGTCTCTTAAATGACATGGGCAGACATTTTGCCTTATAAGTCCGAAAGTTCTTGAGATAATTTAAAATAGTCTTCAGCATTCGCTGGACCAATCATTTATCTCAAATCTAAGCTACAAAACGTCTTTCTAAGTTGAGAATTTTTGGACTTATCCTAGGTCATCGAGGCCCACCTCCATAGATCCTAATGTCTCTTAAATGACATGGGCAGACATTTTGCCTCATAAGTCCAAAAGTTCTTGAGATAATTTAAAATAGTTTTCAGTATTCGCTGGATCAATCTTTCACCTTCAATCTAAGCTACAAAACGTCTTTCTAAGTTAAGAAGTTTTGGACTAATCCTAGGTCATCCAGGCCCATCTCCATGGAGCCTAATGTCTCTTAAATGACATGGGCAGACATTTTGCCTCATAAGTCCGAAAGTTCTTGAGATAATTTAAAATAGTTTTCAGTATTCGCTGGTCCAATCTTTCGCTATCAAATTAAGCTACAAAACGTCTTTCTAAGTTGAGAATTTTTGGACTTATCCTAGGTCATTGAGGTCCACCTCCATGGACCCTAATGTCTCTTAAATGACATGGGCAGACATTTTGCTTTATAAGTCCGAAAGTTCTTGAGATAATTTAAAATAGTCTTCAGCATTTGCTGGACAAATCTTTCGCCATCAAATTAAGCTACAAAGCGTTTTTCTAAGATGAAAATTCCAGGAGTTATCATAAGATATCGAGACCAATAAATAATATGTGGAGTGATAAAATTGAATTGTGGATCTGATGTACAAGTACTAGTAGTAATTTTTAATTCTATTAATTATTTTACTTACAAATGTACAAAACGTTCTTTCAGGTCCATTTTTATATCTGGAAATTTAATTTATTAAAGGTGTCTTCATTTATGTAATAATAAATTTTGAATGTAAATAATTTGATAAATATAATAAATACAGAAAAGTCCTATAATAGTTTTTTATAGCTGCTTAGACTGGCTGTCAGAAAGTTTTTATCTGACTGCTTTATCTTTATCCTGGACAAAGTTATCTGGAAAAATGTTGAGCCATTCGGTTTGGTCTCCATCTGACTTTAACCAAATTTCAAGTATAAATAATTTGGTAACTATAGTACCTACAGAAAAGTCCTATAATAGTTTTCTATAGCTACTTAGACTGGCTATCAGAAAGTTTTTATTTGACGGCTTTATCTTTATCCTGGACAAAGTTATCTGAAAAAATGTTGAGCCACACGGTTTGGACTTCACCTGACTTTAACCAAATTTCAAGTATAAATAATTTGGTAGCTATAATACTTACAAAAAAGTCTTATAATAGTTTTTTATAGCTACTTAGACTGGCTATCAGGAAGTTTTTATTTGATTGCTTTATCTTTATCCTGGACAAAGTTATCTGGAAAAATGCTGAGCCACTCGGTTTGGACTCCACCTGACTTTAACCAAATTTCAAGTATAAATAATTTGGTAACTATAATACCTATAAAAAAGTCTTATAATAGTTTTTTATAGCTACTTAGACTGGCTATCAGAAAGTTTTTATTTGACTGCTTTATCTTTATCCTGGACAAAGTTATCTGGAAAAATGTTGAGCCACTCGGTTTGGACTTCACCTGACATTAACCAAATTTCAAGTATAAATAATTTGGTAACTATAATACCTACAGAAAAGTCCTATAATAGTTTCTTATAGCTACTTAGACTGGCTATCAGAAAGTTTTTATTTGACTGCTTTATCTTTATCCTGGACAAAGTTATCTGAAAAAATGTTGAGCCACTCGGTTTGGACTCCATCTGATTTTAACCAAATTTCAAGTATAAATAATTTGGTAGCTATAATACTTACAAAAAAGTCTTATAATAGTTTTTTATAGCTACTTAGACTGGCTATTAGAACGTTTTTATTTGACTGCTTTATCTTTATTCTGGACAAAGTTATCTGGAAAAATGTTGAGCCACTTGGGTTTGAATCTAGAATCATTGGGTTTTCGATATCAGAGGATCATAGTAGTGTCCCTCAGTTGAATGCTCGGTCTTCCTTTTCTGCACCAACAAAGATGAGAGAGAACTGTTGTGGTAAGCAGTGCTACATTTGCTGGTTGAAGCCTGGAATTCCTCCATGATCCATTGAATTTTAGACACACATCTTTATCTTCCACAGTGAATTCTCTTTCTTCAAATTCAGTTTAATTCCTAGGAATACCTGTAATCTTACTCCCACTAAGCTTTACCAGAGGTAAATCTTCCGTAGCAATTTTTTGTGACTTCACGTAAGCCTCTGACCGTGTCAACCATGCCTCGAAAGCTTCAGTATCAAGAAAGCAGTGGCGTTACCATGAATGTACTCTTACAGCATATGTTTCTTTGCACTTCTGTGTAAAAATGACCTGGAAATCTAGAAAATTCACTTTGTTTGCCGATGATACACACCTTCAACTCTTCTCTCACACTTCTCTTCTAGAATCATCTCGTCAGACCCACGAAGGTGAGACAGGGATGGAGAGGACACACCTGGCGACATCCAGCGAGATATTTGGAAGCTTGGAACTAGCCGCTAGAGGGCCAATAAAAGGCGCGAGATTTAAATTGAAATTAATTAAACAAAGTGATTGCTATACTCTGACAGATTCAACTGGAATCATCTCGTTCGCCACAAAGGTGAGACAAGGATGGAACGAGCGACGTGCACACCTCACGACATCTAGCGAGACACGTTGAAAGGTCGCCACTAGCCGCTAGAGGGCGATTAAAAGGCGCGACATTTAAATCGAAATAATCAATAAACAAAATGTACGATACCAAACGAATTATTGCTATACTCTACTAGATTCTACTGACTATTGATTTACATGTATCCAAGAAGTAATCCTGCACAGGTCCTTGGACGACAAGGCGATTGGTGTCCTTGGACATTGGAACGAGGGCGATCAGAGCGAAGGACAGGGTCATGGTGAAGATGAGCATCATAAAAATCGCTTTCCTGAAATCCCTGTAGATGTCCACTAGTAGTCCGAACAGGGGTTTGGCAACAAGGAAGGCGAAAGGCAGTATCCCAGTTACCATGCCCATTACCACGGTGGATATGCCCATTTCCTTGCCGTAGACCGACAGTTGCGGCAGTATGGGACCCATGGCTAAAATAAAAAATTAATGAGTAAAATAAAATACCTACTCTATATTTAAGAGATAGTCCAAGCTCTTTGATCTCTGATAACTCTGGGAGAAGCTCTACAAATCCATCAAGACTTTATGTGAACTTCCGATTGGTGTCTTTGATTTCTTGGTTTGACCTGAAGAAGCCAGCAAGACGAAACATGTGTCTGACTAGAAAACCGTAACCTTCTTCTCTTTCCATTTTGTTAGCTGCAGTTCTTTTATTTCTTCTATTTGTTACAGATATTTACTCGCCTATCTTTGTTTCCCAAATAGCCTTTAATTGTGCCTATGCACCATGTTAATATAACTATCTCTTTCTTCTTTAGGTTGAAGGTAGTTGTTGAGACCTTCTTTTGCTATATTCTATCTTTCTTTCATCATGCCCTACTTTAATTAGGTGTGCGTTTAAGGCGTTATTTGCTCACTTAGAGCATTATCCAGGTCAATTCATACAAACATTCCCAGTAAGTTAAAGAGTTTTGGCAAATAGTGAGTGACATTATGCCTCATATATTTGAAAGTTTTTGAGATATTTTAAAATGGTTTTTAGCGTTCGCTGGACCAATGTTTCACCTTTAATTTAAGGTATAAAACGTCTTTGTAGGTTAAGAATTCTCGGAGTTATCCGAAGTCATCGAGACACACCTCTATCTAATGTCTCTTAACTGATAGAAGCAGACATTTTTCCTTATAAGTCCAAAAGTTTTTAAGATATTTCAAAATGGTTTTCAGCATTCGCTAGCTCAATGTTCTGCCTTTAATTAAACATATAAAACATCTTTGTAGGTTAAAAACTCTTGAAGTTATCCGAAGTCATCGAGACACACTTCTATTTAATGTCTCTTAACTGATAGAAGCAAACATTTTTCCTCATAAGTCCGAAAGTTTTTCAGATATTTTAAAACGGGTTTCAGCATTGGCTAGCCCAATGTTCTACCTTTAATTTAACATATAAAACATTTTTGTAAGTTAAATATTCTTGAAGTTATCCTAAGTCATCGAGACACACCTCCATCTAATGTCTCATAAGTGATAGGAGCAGACATTTTGCCTCATAAGTCCGAAAGTTTTTAAGATATTTTAAAATGGTTTCCAGCATTCGCTAGCCTAATATTTTACCTTTAATATAACATATAAAACATTTTTGTAGGTTGAAAATTCTTGAAGTTATCCGAAGTCATCGAGACACACCCCTATCTAATGTCTCTTAACTGATAGAAACAGACATTTTGCCTCATAAGTCCGAAAGTTTTTAAGATATTTAAAAATGGTTTTCGGCATTTGCTAGCCCAAAGCTCTACCTTTAATTCAACATACAAAACGTCTTTATAGATTAAGAGTTCTCGGAGTTATCCTAAGACATCGAGACACACTTCTATCCAATGTCTCTTAACTGATAGAAAAAGATATTTTGCCTCATACGTTCGAAAGTTTTAAAGATATTTTAAAATGGTTTTCAGCATTCGCTAGCCCAATGTTCAGCTTTTATTTTCAGGTCTAAAACGTTTTTGTAGGTTAAGAATTCTTGAAGTTATCCGAAGTCATCCAGACACACCTCTATCTAATGTCTCTTAACTGATAAAAACAGACATTTTGCCTCATAAGTCCAAAAGTTTTTGAGATATTTTAAAATGGTTTTCAGCATTCGCTAGCCCAATGTTTAACTTTTATTTTAAGATATAAAACGTTTTTGTAGGTTAAGAATTCTTGAAGTTATCCGAAGTCAAGGAGACACACTTCTATCCAATGTCTCTTAACTGATAGGAGCAGACATTTTGCTTCATAAGTCCAAAACTCTTTAAGATATTTTAAAATTGTTTTCAGCATTCGCTAGCCCAATACTCTACCTTTAATTCAACATACAAAACGTCTTTATAGGTTAAAAATTCTCAGAGTTATCCTAAGTCATCGAGACACACCTCTATCTAATGTCTCCTAACTGATAGAAGCAGACATTTTGCCTCATAAGTCCAAAAGTTTTTAAGATATTTTAAAATGGTTTTCAGCATTCGCTAGCCCAATGTTCTACTTTTAATTTAACATATAAAACATCTTTGTAGGTTAAATATTCTTAAAGTTATCCTAAGTCATCGAGACACACCTCCATCTAATGTCTCTTAACTGATAGAAGCAGACATTTTGCCTCATAAGTCCAAAAGTTTTTAAGATATTTTAAAATGGTTTTCAGCATTCGCTAGCCCAATGTTCAACTTTTATTTTAAGGTACAAAACGTTTTTGTAGGTTAAGAATTCTTGAAGTTATCCGAAGTCAAGGAGACACACCTCTATCCAATATCTCTTAACTGATAAAAACAAACATTTTGCCTCATAAGTCTGAAAGTATTTGAGATATTTCAAAATGTTTTTCAGCATTCGCTACCCCAATGCTCTACCTTTAATATAACATACAAAACGTCTTTATAGGTTAAGAATTCTTGAAGTTATCCGAAGTCATCGAGACACACTTCTATTTAATGTCTCTTAACTGATAGGAGCAAACATCTTGCCTCATAAGTCCGAAACTCTTTAAGATATTTTAAAATGGTTTTCAGCATTGGCTAGCCCAATGTCCTACCTTTAATTTAACATATAAAACATCTTTGTAGGTTAAATATTCTTGAAGTTATCCTAAGTCATCGAGACACACCTCCATCTAATGTCTCATAAGTGATAGGAGCAGACATTTTGCCTCATAAGTTCGAAAGTTTTTACGATATTAGAAAATGGTTTTTAGCAATCGCTAGCTCGATGTTCAACTTTTATTTTAAGATATAAAACGTTTTTGTAGGTTAAGAATTCTTGAAGTTATCCTAAGTCATCGAGACACACCTCCATCTAATGTCGGTTAACTGATAGGAGCAGATATTTTGCCTCATAAGTCTGAAAGTATTTGAGATATTTTAAAATGGTTTTCAGCATTCACTAGCCCAATATTTAACTTTTATTTTAAGATATCAAGCATTTTTGTAGGTTAAGAATTCTTGAAGTTATCCGAAGTCAAGGAGACACATCTCTATTTAATGTCTCTTAACTGATAGAAACAGACATTTTGCCTCATAAGTTCGAAAGTTTTTGAGATATTTTAAAACGGTTTTCAGCATTCGCTAGCCCGATGTTCCACCTTTAAACTAAGATATAAAACGTTTCATCGGCAATTTTCTCAATTCTGCTCTCCAACCGTCAAGTCAAGTCGTTTCAGACATTATCCTTGCAATAGTAATTAAAATACAAACATTACTAGGGATTACGTCCGGTTCGAAGGACCAAAGGTCGAAATTTTACCTTGATCTGGCTCGAAGGACCAAATGATCTCCAAAAAATTAATATTTAGGTATGATTCAAGTGTCTGCGTCTTCTTCTAGACTCTCTTGTATCTTCTTCCTCGTCTTTATCAAACACTTTCTACTTTGGTTCATTCCTTTGCTTACTGACACTTCGCTGCTTCTGTCTGTCTTTTTCTTTGTCGGTTGTCTTTAACTGACGTAAAGGATAAATTAATTTGAAAATCGATCATATGCGCCTGGACTATTGCGGCTTAAGATCACAGAAAATAAATTATCATTGAAAGCATCGATACCTGGACTATAAACGACTATACTAATGCCACTTTAGTTTGATGGGGGACTTACCTGCCATAAAAAAGAAGTAGTGGGTCTTTATTGGCAGCAATTTCTTGTTGATCTTCATGGTGTTCTATTAACAAATAAAAATCATTAAAAATACAATTATTATCATGTTAGGCAGCCGGGTTTACTTAATTGACTCACGAGAGATAAGGAGAGATAGACACTATATAGTAATGCTTAATAAAGATAACTTATCAGCGGGTAATCGTCCTTAAATACAATTATTTAGATATTTAGTTATTATGAGAAATATTGTGTCGAGAAATATGACCCCCAGGCATGTTGACATTCCGTCATTGAATTTGGCACCCGGCAAAGCCTTAAAATAATTCAGTTTTTTGCATAAAGCGATATGGGATATGAATGTATTTGTAGTCACGTAATTAGGGCTGTACTGCGATAAGGTGTAGATACGCCAGACTTGGACCTTCGGTACAAAAGTGTTTATAACTTCGGAAAAAATCGCTCGAATTTACCCAAAGTTTCACCGGAATATTAAGAAAACTTCACTTTTCATTTAAAAAATTATTTTAAGTTGATAGCTTAACTAACAAACTTTTTATGGGCTGTCAAAGATGATGGCAACCGTTTTTTCCATTTTTTTGGACCTTTAGTACAGAAATGTTCATAACTTCCTTAAAAATTGTTCAAATTCACTTAAAGTGTCATCAAACCGTTAAGAGGAAGTCACTTTTTATTCTAAAATTTATTTCAAGTTGATAGTTTAATTAAAAAATTTTTTACAGGCTGTCAAAGACGACGACAACCGTTTTTCTTTATTTTTGGACCTTCAGCACAAAAACGTTCATAACTTTCGCAAAAATAGTCAAAATTTACTTAAAGTTTCACCAAACCATTAAGAAAACCTTAGTTTTTATTAAAAAAATTATTTTGATTTAAAATTTTACCTAAAGAACTTATTCTAGGCTGTCAAAGATGATGGCAACCGTTTTTCCGATATTATGAACCTTTAATGCAAAAACGTTCATAACTTTGGCAATAATAGTTAGAATTTATTCAAAGTTTCACCAAACTATTAGGAGAACTTTACTTTTAATTAAAAAGTATATTTTAATGTAGAAGTTTTACTCAAAAATTTTCTACAGGCTATAAAAGATGATGGCAACTATTATTCCATTTTTTTTGAGCCTCAGTACATAAATGTCCATTATTTCGGCAAAAATAGTTCGAATTTACTCAGAGTTTCACCAAAACGTTGGGAAAACTTTACATTTTATTAAAAAAATATTTTGCAGGTTAAAGGTTTAAAAAAAAACTTTTCACAGGCTGTCAAACATGATGGCAACCATTTTTCAATTTTTTTAGACCTTCAGCACAAAAACGTTCATAACTTTTGCAAAAATGGTTCGAATTTACTCAAAGTTTCACGAAACCATTAGAAAAACTTTACATTTTATTAAAAAATATTTTGCAGGTTGAAGGTTTAACCAACAAACTTTTTACAGGCTGTCAAACATGATGGCAGCCATTTTTTCAATTTTTTTAGACCTTCAGTACAAAAACGTTCATAACTTTTGCAAAAATGGTTCGAACTGACTGAAAGTTTCACCAAAATGTTGGAAAAATTTTACATTTTATTAAAAAAAATTTTGCAGGTTAAAGGTTTAACCAAAAAACTTTTTACAGGCTATCAAAGATGATGGCAACTATTATTTATGTTTTTTTGGACCTTCAGCACAAAAACCTTCGTAACTTCGGCAAAAATGGATCGAATTCACTCAAAGTTTCACCAAACCATTAAGAAAACTTTACTTTTTATTAAAAAAATTATTTCAATGTAAAAGTTTTACTCAAGAATTTTCTACGGGATATCAAAGATGATGGTAACCAATATTAATTTTTTTATTCGTTTTTTTGGACCTTCAGTACAAAAGCCCTCATAGCTTCGGCAAAAATTGCTCGAATTCACTGAAAGTTTCACCAAACCATTGGGAAAACTTTACGTTTTATTAAAAAATATATTTTAATTTAAAGGTATAAGTGAAGAGCTTTATACAAGCTGTCAAAGATGATGGCAATAATTTTTCCATTTTTGTAGACCTTCAGTACATAAATGTCCATTATTTCGGCAAAAATAGTTCGAATTTACTCAAAGTTTCACCAAACCATTAAAAAAACTTTAAATTTTATTAAAAAATATATTTTAATTCAAATGTATATATAAAGAGCTTTATACAGGCTGTCAAAGATGATGGCAGCCATTTTTTCAATTTTTTTTGGACCTTTAGTACAAAAACGTTCATAACTTTTGCAAAAACGGTTCGAACTGACTGAAAGTTTCACCAAAGCATTAGGAAAACTTTACTTTTTATTAAAAAAATTATTTTAATGTAGAAGTTTTACTCAAGAATTTTCCACAGGCTCTAAAAGATGATGGCAACCATTATTCATGTTTTTTTGGACCTTCAGCACAAAAACCTTCGTAACTTCGGCAAAAATGGCTCGAATTCACTCAAAGTTTCACCAAAACGTTGGAAAAACTTTACATTTTATTAAAAAATATTTTGCAGGTTAAAGGTTTAATCGAAAAACTTTTTACAGGCTGTCAAACATGATGGCAGCCATTTTTTCAATTTTTTTAGACCTTCAGTACAAAAACGTTCATAACTTTTGCAAAAATAGTTCGAATTTACTCAAAGTTTCACAAAACCATTAGGAAAACTTTACATTTTATTAAAAAATATTTTGCAGGTTGAAGGTTCAACCAACAAACTTTTTACAGGCTGTCAAACATGATGGCAGCCATTTTTTCAATTTTTTTAGACCTTCAGTACAAAAACGTTCATAACTTTTGCAAAAATGGTTCGAACTGACTGAAAGTTTCACCAAAATGTTGGAAAAATTTTACATTTTATTAAAAAAATTTTTGCAGGTTAAAGGTTTAACCAAAAAACTTTTTACAGGCTATCAAAGATGATGGCAACTATTATTTATGTTTTTTTGGACCTTCAGCACAAAAACCTTCGTAACTTCGGCAAAAATGGCTCGAATTCACTCAAAGTTTCACCAGAACGTTGGGAAAACTTTACTTTTTATTAAAAAAATTATTTCAATGTAAAAGTTTTACTCAAAAATTTTCTACGGAATATTAAAGATGATGGTAACCATTATTCATTTTTTTTATTCGTTGTTTTGGACCTTCAGTACAAAAGCCCTCATAGCTTCGGCAAAAATGGCTCGAATTCACTGAAAGTTTCACCAAACCATTGGGAAAACTTTACGTTTTATTAAAAAATATATTTTAATTTAAAGGTATAAGTGAAGAGCTTTATACAGGCTGTCAAAGATGATGGCAATAATTTTTCAATTTTTTTAGACCTTCAGTACATAAATGCCCATTATTTCGGCAAAAATAGTTCGAATTTACTCAAAGTTGCACAAAACCATTAAGAAAACTTTAAATTTTATTAAAAAATATATTTTAATTCACATGTATAAATAAAGAGCTTAATACAGGCTGTCAAAGATGATGGCAGCCATTTTTTCCATTTTTTTAGCCCTTCAGTACAAAAACGTTCATAACTTTTGCAAAAATGGTTCGAATTTACTCAGAGTTTCACCAAAGCATTAGGAAAACTTTACTTTTTATTAAAAAAGTTATTTTAATGTAGAAGTTTCACTTAAGAATTTTCTACAGGCTATAAAAGATGATGGCAACCATTATTCATATTTTTTTGGACCTTCAGCACAAAAACCTACATAACTTTGGCAAAAATGGCTCGAATTCACTCAAAGTTTCACCAAAACATTGGGAAAACTTTACATTTTATTAATAAAATATTTTGCAGGTCAAAGGTTTCACCAAAAATCTTTTTACAGGCTGTCAAACATGGTGGCAATCATTTTTCAATTTTTTGAGACCTTTAGTACAAAAACCTTCATAACTTCGGCAAAAATGGCTCGAATTCACTCAAAGTTTCACCAAACCGTTAAGAAAACTTCACTCATCATTAAAAAACATATTTCAAGTTTTACATATGATTGAATCAAACTAAATAAATAAATAAAGACTGGAAAATCCATGAAGCACCCATCGATAGCCTTATAATTATAAAAAACCCCACTTGTAACAATGACTTTATTTATAAAAAAAAAATTACCTTAAAACATCGTTCCGCCTAAAAATAGCCACAAACACCCGCTGTATCGTAATAATTTATATGACAATATCACTTTGTTCTGTTTGTTTGCCTTCTACATGTGATCGTTTCGTGAGATGATGCGACACACATTCTCAACCGTATCGACTCGAACTGTTCAAAATCCGCACGTTCGCGCCGATCGATTTAAACCACTTTTCCCGCGGTTTATTCGGTTATCAGATAAGCTGGTATCTCTGAAGATGGCGTAAATAATGGCTGAAACGTCTGGAACGAAGTCCTAAGGTCACAAATGTTAACTGTTTAAAGCCCTATATGGCGATGTTCCTCACTTGAATATCCGACAAACGTTTCTCGGTTCTGTCCATTAGACCTCTATGAGAAGGAGAGAGATGAGTTGCGAAACAGCAGCGCGGTTCTTACTTCCCCCACCGCCCTTGCGCCCTCTCTAACCTCATTCTTAGTTTGGCAGCCGTTGAGTATGGAAGGGAAAACCGACGCTCCCGCTAAGTGCGACTTTTAGGACTTGCCACGCACTTTAAGGACCTGTAAAAATTCTGTTAATTAAACTACAATATTCAAATTCTACACTGACGTAGCCCAATGTTCTCTTAATACTATAAAGCAAACATACCCAAAATATCTTTAGTCAGTGGCCAAATATGAATGTTTTTCCACGGCAATTTTTGACAGGAAAGTGTTCATATTTGGTTCAATTTAGAGCCCTGGAAAAATTGTGTTAATTAAACTACAACATTCAAATTTTACACTAACGTAGCCCAATGTTCTCCTAATACTATAAAGCAAACAGACCCAAAATATCTTTAGTCAGTGGCCAAATATGAATTTTTTTCCACAGCCATTTTTGACATGAAAGTGTTTAAATTTGGTTCACTTTAACAACCTGTAAAAATTCTGTTAATTAAACTACAATGCTCAAATTTTACACTAACGTAGCCCAATGTTCTCCTAATACTATAAAGTAAACAGCCCCGAAATAACTTTAGTCAGTGGTCAAATATGAATGTTTTTCCACAGCCACTTTTGACAGGAAAGTGTTCATATTTGGTTGACTTTAGAGCCCTGGAAAAATTGTATTAATTAAACTACAATGTTTAAATTTTACAGTAGCGTAGCCCAAGATGGTAATAGCCGACATTGACGTATTTCTGCAGAATGGCTTCTTCAGGGTGAAGGAAAATCTCCACTACGTTCAGAGGGAATCGTAGTATTACGTTGCTGGTTGAATATAGTCGCATTGGTCTAATATTTGGCGAATGCTTTGGGAAAGCACTAGAGAGAAGAGAGAAATTGCAAATGAATACTATATTGCAATTATTATCGTTTGACCTCGGTAAGTTGCACCGAGGTTAACGTGTGTCGATAGTTGCATAGTGAATTTTTTTTGTATAATGCTTTATTTTAATGTTATATACGTGCGATAAATATGCGGTTATTTCAGACATGTATAGAGTGAAATTAGGATGCTTATAGTTATAGGAATTAAAAGCGCTTTCTTATGAGTTAAATTTTATGAAAATCGGTTGGAAAGTAAGGAAATTATGCCAAATTTACATTTTTTTGATAAAATAAATGTAACTCAAAAACTAGTGGGTTTATGAAAATTTTTATAAATACATTTTTTGTTTGAATTTTAAGGCACTTTCATAAAATCTAAATTTTATGAAAATCGGTTGAAAAATGAGGAAATTATCGCGGTTTTTGTATTTGACTTAAGAAAATGTTTGTAAATTCTTTCTACTTAATAAAAACCTTTTTATATCTCAAAAATTAGTCATAAATTTTTTAAAAATTTTAGATGTTTCTTATAGAGGATACTTGAGCGCACACTCCTGTACTAGTTTTAAGTATTTCCTGATAATAGTTTTAGTGGGAAATTGAGTCAAACTTTAAAGTCTTTAAAATACAATTTTTTTTCAGTAGTGTCTTATTACTTTGAAAATATTGGATTAATGAAAATTCTTATAAATACATTTTTTATTTGGAATTCAAAATACTTTTATATGAGCCATATTTCATCCAAATCGGTTGGAAAATAAGGAAAATATGGCAACATTTCGTTTTTATTTGAATAAATTTCCAAAAAAAAAACCTGACGCAAAAACTATTCAGTTTATAAAATTTTTTATAAATAGATTATTAATTTCAAATTAAAATCGCTTTCTTATGAGCTATATTTTAGGAAAATCGGTTGGAAAATAAGAAAATTATGCCAAATTTTAATTTTTTTATGTAAAAATTTACAAAAAATTTTTTAATTCAAAAACTATTGAGTTTTTAAAAATTTCTATAGTTACATTATTTATATACAATTAAAAGCGCTTTATTACAAGCTAAATTTCATAAAAATCGGTTAAAAATTAAGGAAACTATGACGGATTTTGTTTTTTGCCTGGGAATATTTTTGCAAATTTTTTCTACTTAATAAAAACCTTTTTATATCTCAAAAACTAGTCAATAGTAATTTAAGAAATCTTAGTGTTTCTTATAGAGGACACTTGAGCGCACACTCCTGTCCTGGTTTTACCTATTTTCTAATAAGAGTTTCATTGAGAAATCGGGTAAAACTTTAAAGTCTCCCACATAGCCTCCTTATATAAAATACCTTTTTACTCTGAAACTATTAAGTTAACAAAAATTTTCATAGATATATTATTTGTTTAGAATTAAAAATAGTTTCTTATAAGCCATATTTCATAAAAATCCGTTGGGAAATAAGGAAATTATGCAGACATTTCATTTTTTTATGTAAAAATGTACAAACAAATTTTTAACTCAAAAACTATTAGGTTTTTAAAAATTTCTATAGTTACATTATTTATTTAGAATTAAAAACGCTTTACTACAAATTAAATTTCATGAAAATCGATGCAAAAATAAGGAAACTATGACGGATTTTGTTTTTTGCCTGGGAATATTTTTGCAAATTTTTTCTACTTAATAAAAACCTTTTTATATCTCAAAAACTAGTCAATAGTAATTTAAGAAATCTTAGTGTTTCTTATAGAGGACACTTGAGCGCACACTCCTGTCCTGGTTTTACCTATTTTCTAATAAGAGTTTCATTGAGAAATCGGGTAAAACTTTAAAGTCTCCCACATAGCCTCCTTATATAAAATACCTTTTTACTCTGAAACTATTAAGTTAACAAAAATTTTCATAGATATATTATTTGTTTAGAATTAAAAATAGTTTCTTATAAGCCATATTTCATAAAAATCCGTTGGGAAATAAGGAAATTATGCAGACATTTCATTTTTTTATGTAAAAATGTACAAACAAATTTTTAACTCAAAAACTATTAGGTTTTTAAAAATTTCTATAGTTACATTATTTATTTAGAATTAAAAACGCTTTACTACAAATTAAATTTCATGAAAATCGATGCAAAAATAAGGAAACTATGACGGATTTTGTTTTTTGCCTGGGAATATTTTTGCAAATTTTTTCTACTTAATAAAAACCTTTTTATATCTCAAAAACTAGTCAATAGTAATTTAAGAAATCTTAGTGTTTCTTATAGAGGACACTTGAGCGCACACTCCTGTCCTGGTTTTACCTATTTTCTAATAAGAGTTTCATTGAGAAATCGGGTAAAACTTTAAAGTCTCCCACATAGCCTCCTTATAATACCTTTTTACTCTGAAACTATTAAGTTAACAAAAATTTTCATAGATATATTATTTGTTTAGAATTAAAAATAGTTTCTTATAAGCCATATTTCATAAAAATCCGTTGGGAAATAAGGAAATTATGCAGACATTTCATTTTTTTATGTAAAAATGTACAAACAAATTTTTAACTCAAAAACTATTAGGTTTTTAAAAATTTCTATAGTTACATTATTTATTTAGAATTAAAAACGCTTTACTACAAATTAAATTTCATGAAAATCGATGCAAAAATAAGGAAACTATGACGGATTTTGTTTTTTGCCTGGGAATATTTTTGCAAATTTTTTCTACTTAATAAAAACCTTTTTATATCTCAAAAACTAGTCAATAGTAATTTAAGAAATCTTAGTGTTTCTTATAGAGGACACTTGAGCGCACACTCCTGTCCTGGTTTTACCTATTTTCTAATAAGAGTTTCATTGAGAAATCGGGTAAAACTTTAAAGTCTCCCACATAGCCTCCTTATATAAAATACCTTTTTACTCTGAAACTATTAAGTTAACAAAAATTTTTATAGATACATTATTTGTTTAGAATTAAAAATAATTTCTTATGAGCCATATTTCATAAAAATCCGTTGGGAAATAAGGAAATTATGCAGAATTTTAATTTTTTTATGTAAAAATTTACAAAAAATTTTTTAACTCAAAAACTATTGAGTTTTTAAAAATTTCTATAGTTACATTATTTATTTAGAATTAAAAGCGCTTTATTACAAGCTAAATTTCATAAAAATCGGTCAAAAATTAAGGAAACTATGACGGATTTTGTTTTTTGCCTGGGAATATTTTTGCAAATTTTTTCTACTTAATAAAAACCTTTTTATATCTCAAAAACTAGTCAATAGTATTTTAAGAAATCTTAGTGTTTCTTATAGAGGACACTTAAGCGCAAACTCCTGACCTGGTTTTACCTATTTTCTAATAAGAGTTTCATTGAGAAATCGGGTAAAACTTTAAAGTCTCCCACATAGCCTCCTTATATAAAATACCTTTTTACTCTGAAACTATTAAGTTAATAAAAATTTTCATAGATATATTATTTGTTTAGAATTAAAAATAGTTCCTTATGAGCCATATTTCATAAAAATTCGTCGGGAAATAAGGAAATTATGCGGAATTTCCATTTTTATATAATAGAAAATTCATTTGTCCGCCACCCCTTCGCGTTTTGCTCCCTAAAATGAATTTGTGTCTCCTATTTTACCATATTAAATTGAGCTTTTTTTACACTATTTGGAGAATCACTCATATACCGGTCGGGCAACTTTAGATCTGGCGTGCACACTAGCACACTTGTTAAAAAGAGACCGAATGTGTGCTTATTTTACACTAGTACTTCGGTGAGATCAAGCAAGCCTTAAAGCAGCCCCGAACAAGCTAGAATATTTTTAGGAAATTAATAATGTTTATATTGACCCACCTTCCATCATCATCATCATAACATGCCCGATTAATCGATCCATCTTCGGTGCATGTGAGATATAAAATGAAAACACGTTAACCTTATCAAAGGTTAGTCTTGGGTCAAGCCTAATCGTGAAGCCGCAGGGCCGTTATCCGTCGCACTCAAATAATAACGTTTTAGTATCGCGTTGGGCAAGATACAACCGGTCTCCGAGGAAGAAAAAAACCCGAGAATCAGTAAGTGCACTTTTTGGAATAATTTAGTTTTTAGGGTAAATCATCACCTTGCTAGCATCAACATTTCCTCCCCAAAACTTGCATTTCCAGGTCCAACCACCTTTTCGTACACAATATTCCACTGGGCAAGTCCTCTCACTTCAGTTTCTCCAATGAAACATGGTGATTTAGTTAAGGCTTTAGATACATTGAAGGTATCGTTATTATATTGCTATATAAGACCTCTCAAAGGCTTCCGACTATGTACTCCACCTTTGACTATTTACCACAATCCTAACTATTTGCTGATGACACTACCTATCCAACTGGTTTGTTTCCATATCCACTAATAGGTTGTTTAGTCTCGGCGGAAGGTTCAAAGTTCACGATCATTTATTAAATCAACATCTAGTCTGGTAAAGTTGAAAAATCCTTTTGATGGCCTCAAGATCAGTGACACAAGAAAAAAAATCCGTTATCGAACGTTTCAACTTTGTACCTAATTAAAATAGGAAAAAAACACGTTATGGCAACGGGGAATGTTTCAATATTATAGTTAATTAGCGATTAAGTGCAGCATAAGCACACGTCGTGTTAATAAATATTATAATGAATCACTGAGTCAGGTCAACATTGCCTGAGACAGACAGTGTCAAAGGGCTTGTGTAGGTCCAAAGGGATTGCTCACCAATCGGTGGGATATAGAGAAGGAGGACCCTTTACATCTTCCTAGTCATTAAAGTTCACTTTTTTTAATAAAATTGGGTTCTACTGGCTTGGGTGTTATTTGCAAATATTGTGAAATACTAATATACTGCCCGACCATTTTTATACAGTAAAAATGCCTCTATAATCAGAATCAATGAAGACGTGACGCAGTCAAAAGCCTTAGACAAATCACAAGAAATCCCATATAGGGGGAACCTCAATAATGGAACATAATAATTTTTTATACGAAGCAATGATGTATGTTCTTAATTTAACCGGTTACCGATTAGTTGTTTTTATATTTTGATACCCGATTGTTGATAATGTAGTGTTTTGTTGTTGTTTGCCGATGAAAAACGTTATTTTATTCGGCATTTATTGGGTTCGGTTACTCGGTGATGTTGCAGTGATATGTGTAGTGAAGCCGATTTATTGTTACGTAAGTAGAATTTTGTTTTATGTGACTTTGAATGTTAATTTTTATCATTTAGAAAGGGGATGGTATAATGAAAATTGGGACAGTTGTAATACTTTTTATTGAGAATATGTGGATATTTTTTATTTTGTCCTAAGTTAGTTATTTCCAGAGAAATTCGCGTTTTTCGAAAAGTTTCCAAAAAATGCGTCGTATGTTATTAAATTATGCATAATGGCCAACTTTAAAATTTTTTCCTGGGAAAACTAGTAACTTTCCATTATTTTTTTAAACATATTTAAAATCTTTGGAACCTGCTGAATCGTTTGGTACCACTGCAATAGTCGTACCTTTTATAGTTTCCAAGCTATGAAATTTCAAAGTTTTGCACTCAATAATGTATATTTGTCCCATAGTACAAAAAATGCCGAACTTTGAAATTTTTTATGCAAAAAACTGTAAACTTTAAAATTTTTTCTTTAACGTTTTTAGATTATTTGGAACCTTCTGAATCGATTGGTACCACTGAAAAAGTCATAGGTTATATAGTTTTGAAGTTATGGACTTTTAAAATTTCCGGTTTTCACTTGAAAATTTTAATTTTTGAATAAAATTTGGATGTCACTTGTTAAGAAGGGGTTGGTACCACCACTGGAAAACTGATTCAACTGAGCAATTTATTAAGAAATAATGTCGCAAATATGAATTAGTACACAAAATTAATAAATATTTCGTTTATAAAAAGACATGCGTTGTATGTTATTAAATTATGCATAATGGCCAACTTTAAAATTTTTTCCTGGAAAAACTAGTGACTTTCCATTATTTTTTTAAACATATTTAGAATCTTTCGAACCTACTGAATCGTTTGGTACCACTGCAATAGTCGTATCTCTTATAGTTTCCAAGCTACGAAATTTCAAAGTTTTACACTCAATAATGCATATTTGTCTCATAGTACAGAAATGGCTAACTTTTAATTTTTTTCCTGAAAAAACTATTAACTTTAAAATTTTTTCTTTAATGTTTTTAGATTATTTGGAATCTTCTGAATCGATTGGTACCACTGAAAAAGTCGTCCGTTATATAGTTTTCAAGTTATGGACTTTTAAAATTTCCGGTTTTCACTTTTTGAATAAAATTTGGATGTCACTTGTTAAGAAGGGGTTGGTACCACCACTGGAAAACTGATTTAACTAAGCAATTTATTAAAAAATAAAGTCGCAAATATGAATCAATACACAAAATTAATAAATATTTCATTTATAAAAATTTTATTAGGACATGCGTCGTATGTTATTAAATTATGCATAATGGCCGACTTTTTTTATTTTTCATTTCATGAAAAAAGGGCCTATTATAATGGAAAATAGGACAGTGTTACTATTTTTCATTGTTAATAAGTAGATATTTTTTATTTTGTCCTTGGTTAATTATTTCCAGAGGAATTAGCGTTTTTCCAGAAAAAAAGGGCATCTTTTTTAATCATCGAGATTTTGGTTTTTCTTTTCTCATTTAATGAAAAAATGGCCTATTACTATGAAAATTTGGGCACTGCTACTATTTTTGAACGCGAATAATTAGATATTTTTTATTTTGCCCTAAGTTAATTATTTCCAGAGAAATTCGCGTTTTTCCAGAAAAAAAAAGACATTTTTTTTAATCAACAAGATTTTCGTTTTTCTTTTCTCATTTAAGGAAAAAAAGGCCTATTACTATGGAAAATGGGACAGTTTTACTATTTTTCATTGTGAATAAGAAGATATATTTAATTTTGTCTTAAGTTAATAATTACCAGAGAAATTCGCGTTTTTCCGGAAAAAAGGGCATTTTTTTAAAATTCATCAAGATTTTGGTTTTTCTTTTCTCATTTAACGAAAAAAGGGCCTATTACTATGGAAAATAGGATAGTTTTACTATTTTTCATTGTGAATAAGAAGATATATTTTATTTTGTCCTAAGTTAATAATTTCCAGAGAAATTCGCGTTTTCCACAAAAAATGGCATTTTTCTTTTACCACCAAATTTTTCGTTTTTTATTTGTCATTTACCAAAAAAATGACTTATCCCTACGAAATTTAAGGTAATTGTATCGTTTACTAATGCAAATATGCAGGTATTTTTAATTTTGTCCTAAGTTAATAACTTCCAGAGAAATTCGCGTTTTTCCGAAAAAAAGGGCATTTTTTTTAATTCATCAAGATTCTCGTTTTTCTATTTTCATTTAACGAAAAAAAGGCCTATTACTATGGAAAATGGGATTGTTTTACTATTTTTCATTGTGAATAAGAAGATATATTTTATTTTGCTCTAAGTTAATTATTTCCAGAGAAATTTGGGTTTTTCCAGAAAACAAGGCACTTTTTTTCAATTACCAAGGTTTTGGTTTTTTATTTATTACTTTATGAAAAAAAGGTCTATCACTTTAAAAATTTGGACACTTCTACTATTTTTGAACGCGAATAATTAGATATTTTTTATTTTGCCCTAAGTTAATTATTTCCAGAGAAATTCGGGTTTTTCCAGAAAAAAAGCCATTTTTCTTTAACCACAAAAATTTTTGTTTTTTATTTGTCATTTATCAAAAAAACGGCCTATCCCTACGAAATTTAAGATAATTGTATCATTTACTAATGAAAATATGTAGGTATTTTTAATTTTGTCCTAAGTTAATAACTTCCAGAGAAATTCGCGTTTTTCCGGAAAAAAGGGCATTTTTTTAAAATTCATCAAGATTCTCGTTTTTCTTTTCTCATTTAACGAAAAAAGGGCCTATTACTATGGAAAATGGGACACTTTTACTATTTTTCATTGTGAATTAAAAGATATATTTTATTTTCCCCAAAGTTAATTATTTCCAGAGAAATTCACGTTTTTCCAGAAAAAAAAAAGAAATTTTTTTTAATCAACAAGATTTTCGTTTTTCTTTTCTCATTTAACGAGAAAAAGGCCTATTACTATGGAAAATGGGACACTTTTACTATTTTTCATTGTGAATTAAAAGATATATTTTATTTTCCCCAAAGTTAATTATTTCCAGAGAAATTCGCGTTTTTCCAGAAAAAAAAAGACATTTTTTTTAATCAACAAGATTTTCGTTTTTCTTTTCTCATTTAACGAAAAAAAGGCCTATTACTATGGAAAATGGGATAGTTTTATTATTTTTCATTGTGAATAAGAAGATATATTTTATTTTGTCCTAAGTTAATTATTTCCAAAGAAATTCGCGTTTTTCCGGAAAAAAGGGCATTTTCTTTAATTCATCAAGATTCTCGTTTTTCTTTTCTCATTTAACGAAAAAAAGACCTATTACTATGAAAATTTTGGCACTTCTACTATTTTTGAACACGAATAATTAGATATTTTTTATTTTGCCTTAAGTTAATTATTTCCAGAAAAATTCGGGTTTTTCCAGAAAAAAAGCCATTTTTCTTTAACCACAAAAATTTTCGTTTTTTATTTGTCATTTATCAAAAAAACGGCCTATCCCTACGAAATTTAAGATAATTGTATCATTTACTAATGAAAATATGTAGGTATTTTTAATTTTGTCCTAATTTAATAACTTCCAGAGAAATTCGCGTTTTTCCGGAAAAAAGGGCATTTTTTTTTAATTCATCAAGATTCTCGTTTTTCTTTTCTCATTTAACGAAAAAAGGGCCTATTACTATGGAAAATAGGATAGTTTTACTATTTTTCATTGTGAATAAGAAGATATATTTTATTTTGTCCTAAGTTAATAATTACCAGAGAAATTCGCGTTTTTCCGGAAAAAAGGGCATTTTTTTAAAATTCATCAAGATTCTCGTTTTTCTTTTCTCATTTAACGAAAAAAGGGCCTATTACTATGGAAAATAGGATAGTTTTACTATTTTTCATTGTGAATAAGAAGATATATTTTATTTTGTCCTAAGTTAATTATTTCCAGAGAAATTTGGGTTTTTCCAGAAAACAAGGCACTTTATTTTAATTACCAAGGTTTTGGTTTTTTATTTATTACTTTATGAAAAAAAGGTCTATCACTTTAAAAATTTGGACACTTCTACTATTTTTTAACGCAAATAAGCAGATATATTTTATTTTGCCCTAAGTTAATTATTTCCAGAGAAATTCGCGTTTTTCCAGAAAAAAAAAGACATTTTTTTTATTCAACAAGATTTTCGTTTTTCTTTTCTCATTTAAGGAAAAAAAGGCCTATTACTATGGAAAATGGGATAGTTTTATTATTTTTCATTGTGAATAAGAAGATATATTTTATTTTGTCCTAAGTTAATTATTTCCAAAGAAATTCGCGTTTTTCCGGAAAAAAGGGCATTTTCTTTAATTCATCAAGATTCTCGTTTTTCTTTTCTCATTTAACGAAAAAAAGACCTATTACTATGAAAATTTTGGCACTTCTACTATTTTTGAACACGAATAATTAGATATTTTTTATTTTGCCTTAAGTTAATTATTTCCAGAGAAATTCGGGTTTTTCCAGAAAAAAAGCCATTTTTCTTTAACCACAAAAATTTTCGTTTTTTATTTGTCATTTATCAAAAAAACGGCCTATCCCTACGAAATTTAAGATAATTGTATCATTTACTAATGAAAATATGTAGGTATTTTTAATTTTGTCCTAATTTAATAACTTCCAGAGAAATTCGCGTTTTTCCGGAAAAAAGGGCATTTTTTTTTAATTCATCAAGATTCTCGTTTTTCTTTTCTCATTTAACGAAAAAAGGGCCTATTACTATGGAAAATAGGATAGTTTTACTATTTTTCATTGTGAATAAGAAGATATATTTTATTTTGTCCTAAGTTAATAATTACCAGAGAAATTCGCGTTTTTCCGGAAAAAAGGGCATTTTTTTAAAATTCATCAAGATTCTCGTTTTTCTTTTCTCATTTAACGAAAAAAGGGCCTATTACTATGGAAAATAGGATAGTTTTACTATTTTTCATTGTGAATAAGAAGATATATTTTATTTTGTCCTAAGTTAATTATTTCCAGAGAAATTTGGGTTTTTCCAGAAAACAAGGCACTTTATTTTAATTACCAAGGTTTTGGTTTTTTATTTATTACTTTATGAAAAAAAGGTCTATCACTTTAAAAATTTGGACACTTCTACTATTTTTTAACGCAAATAAGCAGATATATTTTATTTTGCCCTAAGTTAATTATTTCCAGAGAAATTCGCGTTTTTCCAGAAAAAAAAAGACATTTTTTTTATTCAACAAGATTTTCGTTTTTCTTTTCTCATTTAAGGAAAAAAAGGCCTATTACTATGGAAAATAGGACAGTTTTACTATTTTTCATTGTGAATAAGAAGATATATTTAATTTTGTCTTAAGTTAATAATTACCAGAGAAATTCGCGTTTTTCCGGAAAAAAGGGCATTTTTTTTTAATTCATCAAGATTATCGTTTTTCTTTTCTCATTTAACGAAAAAAAGGCCTATGACTATGAAAATTTGGACGCTTCTACTATTTTTTAACGCGAATAATTAGATATTATTTATTTTGCCCTAAGTTAATTATTTCCAGAGAAATTCGCGTTTTCCACAAAAAATGGCATTTTTCTTTTACCACCAAATTTTTCGTTTTTTATTTGTCATTTACCAAAAAAATGGCTTATCCCTATGAAATTTAAGGTAATTGTATTGTTTACTAATGCAAATATGCAGGTATTTTTAATTTTGTCCTAAGTTAATAACTTCCAGAGAAATTCGCGTTTTTTCGGAAAAAAAGGCATTTTTTTTAATTCATCAAGATTCTCGTTTTTCTTTTCTCATTTAACGAAAAAAAGGCCTATTACTATGGAAAATGGGATAGTTTTACTATTTTTCATTGTGAATAAGAAGATATATTTTATTTTGCTCTAAGTTAATTATTTCCAGAGGAATTAGCGTTTTTCCAGAAAAAAAGGGCATCTTTTTTAATCATCGAGATTTTGGTTTTTCTTTTCTCATTTAATGAAAAAATGGCCTATTACTATGAAAATTTGGGCACTTCTACTATTTTTGAACGCGAATAATTAGATATTTTTTATTTTGCCCTAAGTTAATTATTTCCAGAGAAATTCACGTTTTTCCAGAAAAAAAAAGAAATTTTTTTTAATCAACAAGATTTTCGTTTTTCTTTTCTCATTTAACGAAAAAAAGGCCTATTGCTATGGAAAATGGGATAGTTTTACTATTTTTCATTGTGAATAAGAAGATATATTTAATTTTGTCTTAAGTTAATAATTACCAGAGAAATTCGCGTTTTTCCGGAAAAAAGGGCATTTTTTTTAAATTCATCAAGATTCTCGTTTTTCTTTTCTCATTTAACGAAAAAAAGACCTATTACTATGAAAATTTTGGCACTTCTACTATTTTTGAACACGAATAATTAGATATTTTTTATTTTGCCCTAAGTTAATTATTTCCAGAGAACTTCGGGTTTTTCCAGAAAAAAAGCCATTTTTCTTTAACCACAAAAATTTTCGTTTTTTATTTGTCATTTATCAAAAAAACGGCCTATCCCTACGAAATTTAAGATAATTGTATCATTTACTAATGAAAATATGTAGGTATTTTTAATTTTGTTCTAAGTTAATAACTTCCAGAGAAATTCGCGTTTTTCCGGAAAAAAGGGCATTTTTTTTAATTCATCAAGATTCTCGTTTTTCTATTTTCATTTAACGAAAAAAAGGCCTATTACTATGGAAAATGGGATAGTTTTACTATTTTTCATTGTGAATAAGTAGATATATTTTATTTTGCTCCAAGTTAATTATTTCCAGAGAAATTCGCGTTTTCCACAAAAAATTGCATTTTTCTTTTACCACCAAATTTTTCGTTTTTTATTTGTCATTTAACGAAAAAACAGTCTATCTCTACGAAATTTAGGGTAATTATACTATTTACTAATGCAAATATGTGAATATTTTTTATTTGGCGCTAAGTCAATTATTTCCAGAGAAATTCGCGTTTTTCCAGAAAAAAAGCCATTTTTCTTTAATCACTACAATTTTCGTTTTTTATTTGTCATTTAACGAAAAAACGGCCTATCCTTACGAAATTTAGGATAATATAACTAGTTATAAATACAAATATGTGGATATATTTTTTTTTGCGCTAGGTTAATTATTTCCAGAGAAATTCGCGTTTTTCCAGAAAAAAAGCCATTTTTCTTTAACCACAAAAATGTTCGTTTTTTATTTGTCATTTAACGAAAAAACGGCCTATCCTTACGAAATTTAGGATAATAAAACTAATTATAAATACAAATATCTGGATATATTTTATTTTGTGCTAGGTTAATTATTTTCATAGAAATTCGCGTTTTTCCAGAAAAAAAGCCATTTTTCTTTAACCACAAAAATGTTCGTTTTTTATTTGTCATTTAACGAAAAAACGGCCTATCCTTACGAAATTTAGGATAATATAACTAATTATAAATACAAATATGTGGATATATTTTATTTTGTGCTAGGTTAATTATTTCCAGAGAAATTCGCGTTTTTCCAGAAAAAAGGCCATTTTTCTTTAACCACAAAAATGTTCGTTTTTTATTTGTCATTTAACGAAAAAACGGCCTATCCTTACGAAATTTAGGATAATATAAATAATTATAAATACAAATATGTGGATATATTTTATTTTGCGCTAGGTTAATTATTTCTAGAGAAATTCGCGTTTTTCCAGAAAAAAGGCCATTTTTCTTTAACCACAAAAATGTTCGTTTTTTATTTGTCATTTAACGAAAAAACGGCCTATCCTTACGAAATTTAGGATAATATAACTAATTATAAATACAAATATGTGGATATATTTTATTTTGCGCTAGGTTAATTATTTCCAGAGAAATTCGCGTTTTTCCAGAAAAAAGGCCATTTTTCTTTAACCACAAAAATGTTCGTTTTTTATTTGTCATTTAACGAAAAAACGGCCTATCCTTACGAAATTTAGGATAATATAACTAATTATAAATACAAATATGTGGATATATTTTATTTTGTGCTAGGTTAATTATTTCCAGAGAAATTCGCGTTTTTCCAGAAAAAAAGCCATTTTTCTTTAATCACTACAATTTTCGTTTTTTATTTGTCATTTAACGAAAAAACGGCCTATCCTTACGAAATTTAGGATAATATAACTAATTATAAATACAAATATGTGGATATATCTTATTTTGCGCTAGGTTAATTATTTCCAGAGAAATTCGCGTTTTTCCAGAAAAAAAGCCATTTTTCTTTATTCACCAAAATTTTCGTTTTTTATTTGTCATTTAACGGAAAAAACGGCCTTTTTCTACGAAATTTAGGATAATTTCTGAAAATTGGATTTTCTAAACAATTCAATAGCGGTCCATTTACCCCCTTTAAACCGAGGATGTGAGTTTTATTTAAAAAAAACCACAAATACCAAATAATAAATAATTTCGAAATTATTCTTACAGGATAGTCTTGACTTAACACCTTAAGCGTCATGACTCATCGGACCAGAAGAAGAAAACACTATAAAAGAGCACCAGTGAGGACAACTCCCACCACCGATCAAAGGTCCACTCTATCAGCATCTTTGATACTTCGTTACGTATCAGTGGCAACGCAAACGGAAGCGGAGTCTAATCCAGAAAGTATATATTGAACGTTCTTTTTTAAATATAAATAATTATCCAGGAACCATTTTACTTTTAATTTGACAACATGCGCACTGAGTGTGTCTAACCTATGGTGAAGCCCTGTGGGTTTTTACGGTGTTTGGTGATCAGATCGTAGGATCGATGATTGTAGAGGGTGGGCACAGGAGAAGGATGGAAGGGTCGTTGAGTCATTAACTCACTTTATTTTAAGTGCGAGTTGGTTGGTGTATGCAGGAAGTCTGCTTTAATTAAGAGTTTTCCAGATTTTAATTAATTTTTATCGTCTTCGTTTAGGGTAGTAAGAGGATTATTGAATGTTTACTTTTTACACTTTGTCTCTTATTGGCAAGGTAATATCTTGGGTTCTGGTGGCGGAAATTTTGAAATTATTAACTTATGGACTAGTCTAGAGATTTGTTATTCTTTTCTGAAAAAATCACTAAAATCCATTAACGAAAAGTCAAGATAATGGAATTTTTATTCCAGGAGTGCCTGTAAGGAACAAAAGATTTCGTCTCTTATTGCCAAGTGAATATCTTAGGTTCAGGTGATCAAAATTTGGAAATTATTGATTTGTGAACTAGTATGAAGATTTTTCTAGTCTTTTTTGAAAAAATGAACAAAATCCATTAACGAGAAGTCAAGAAAATGGAATTTTTATTCTGGGAGTGCCTGTGAGGAACAAAAAAAATTTGTCTCTTATTGACAAGTGAATATCTTATGTTTTGAAAATCAAAATTTTTAAATTATTGATTTGTGGACTAGTCTGAACTCTTTTGTAGACTTTTTTGAAAAAATCACTAAAATCCGTTGACTAAAAGTCAAGATATTGGAATTCTTTGTCCAGGAGTGCCTGTAAGGAATAAAATAATTTATCTTTTATTGGCAAGTGAATATCTCGGGTTCTAATAGTCCAAATTTAGAAATTATTGATTTGTGGACTAGTCTGAACTCTTTTGTAGACTTTTTTGAAAAAATCACTAAAATCCGTTGACTAAAAGTCAAGATATTGGAATTCTTTGTCTAGGAGTGCCTGTAAGAAGCAAAAGACTTTGTCTCTAAAGACAATTGAATATCTTGAGTTCCAGTAGTCTAAATTTAAAAATTATTGATTAATAGACTAGTCTAAATACTATTTTAATCATTTTTGAAGAAATGACTAAAATCGATCAACTAAAAGTCAAGATATCAGGATTCTTAGTCCAGGAGTGCCTGTAAGAAGCAAAAGACTTTCTCTGTTATTTAAAACTGAATATCTTGGGTTCCAGTAGTCTAAATTAGGAAATTATTAATTTATGGACTAGTCTAAAGACCCTTTTATTCTTTTTTGAAAAAAATGACTAAAATCGATTAACTAAAAGTCAAGATATCAGAATTCTTAGTTCAGGAGTGCCTGTAAGAAGCAAAAGACTTTGTCTGTTATTGACAATTGAATATCTTGGGTTCCAGTAGACTAAATTTAGAAATGATTGATTAATGGACTATTCTGAAGACTATTTTAATCATTTTTGAAGAAATGACTTAAGTCGATGGACTAAAAGTCAAGATTTCATAATTCTTAGTCTAGGAGTGCCTGTAAGAAGCAAAAGACTTTCTCTGTTATTTAAAACTGAATATCTTGGGTTCCAGTAGTCTAAATTAGGAAATTATTAATTTATGGACTAGTCTAAAGACCCTTTTAGTCTTTTTTAAAAAAATGACTAAAATCGATCAACTAAAAGTCAAGATATCAGAATTCTTAATCTAGCAGTGCCTGTAAGAAGCAAAAGACTTTGTCTGTTATTGACAATTGAATATCTTGGGTTCCAGTAAACCAAATTTAAAAATTGTTAATTTATGGACTAGTCTAAAGACCATTTTAGTCTTTTTTGAAAAAATGACTAAAATCTATGCACAAAAGGTCAAGATAATAGAATTTTTGTTCCAGGAGTGCCTGTAAGGAAGAAAAAATTTTGTCTCCTATTGCCAAGTGAATATCTTAAGTTCTGGTGATCAGAATTTAAAAATTATTAATTTGTGAACTAGTCTAAAGTCCTCTGTAGTCTTTTTTTCAAAAATGACTAAAATCCGTTGACTAGAAGTTAAGATATTGGAATTCTTTGTCTAGAAGTGCCTTAAAGGAACAAAATAATTTGTCTTTTACTGGCAAGTGAATATCTCGAGTTCTAATAGTCCAAATTTAGAAATTATTGATTTATGGACTAGTCTGAAGACATTTTTAGTTTTTTTTAAGGAATGACTAAAATCCGTTAACAAGAATTTAACATAATGGATTTTTTCTTCCAAAAGGTCCTGTAGGGAACAAAAGACTATGTCTCTTATTCGCAAGTGAATAACTTGGGATCTACTAGTCCAAATTTAAAAATTATTGATTTATGGACTAGTCCAGAGATTTTTATTTCTTTTTTGAAAAAATCACTAAAATCCATCTACGAAAAGTCAAGATAATGGAATTTTTATTCCAGGAGTGCCTGTAAGGAACAAAAAGATTTGTCTCTTATTGCCAAGTGAATATCTCAGGTTTTGGTAATCAAAATTTCAAAATTATTGATTTGTGGTCTAGTCTGAAGTATTCTTTATTCTTTTTTGAAAAAATCATTAAAATCCGTTAACTAGAAGTCAAGATATTAGAATTCTTTGTCCAGGAGTGCCTGTAAGGAACAAAATAATTTGCCTTTTATTGGCAAGTGAATATCTCGGGTTCTAATAGCCTAAATTTAAAAATTATTTATTTGTGGACTAGTCTTAAGACTTTTTTTAGTCTTTTTGAAGAAATGACTAAAATCCGTTAATAAGAATTCAAGATAATAGAATTTTTGTTCCAAAAGGTCCTGTAGGGAACAAAAGACTATGTCTCTTATTCGCAAGTGAATAACTTGGGATCTACTAGTCCAAATTTTAAAATTATTGATTTGTAGACTTTTTTGAAGATTTTTCTAGTCTCTTTTGAAAAAATGACTAAAATCCATTTACGAAAAGTCAAGATAATGGAATTTATATTCCAGGAGTGCCTGTAAAGAACAAAAAGATTTGTCTCTAATTGCCAAGTAAAGATCTTAGACTAGAGTGATTAAAATTTAGAAATTATTGATTTGTAGACTAGTCTGAAGTCTTCTGTAGTCTTTTTTGAAAAAATCACTAAAATCCGTTGACTAGAAGTCAAGATATTGGAAATCTTTGTCCAGGAGTGCCTGTAAGGAACAAAAGATTTTGTCTTTTATTGACAAGTAAATATCTCGGGTTCTAATAGTCCAAATTTAGAAATTATTGATTTGTGGACTAGTCTAAAATTTTCTGTATTCTTTTTTGAAAAAATCGCTAAAAACCGTTGATTATAAGTCAAGATATTGGAAATCTTTGTCCAGGAGTGCCTGTAAGGAACAAAAGATTTTGTCTTTTATTGGCAAGTAAATATCTCAAGTTCTAATAGTCCAAATTTAGAAATTATTGATTTGTGGACTAGTCTAAAGATTTTTATAGTCTTTTTTGAAAAAAATAGTAAAATCCATCTACGAAAAGTCAACATAATGGATTTTTTGTTCCAGGAGAACCTGTAAGGAAAAAAAAGATTTATCTCTTATTGCCTAGTGAATATTTAAAGTTCGGGTAAACAACATTTTAAAATTATTGACTTGTGGACTAGTCTGAAGTCTTTTGTAGTCTTTTTTAAAAAAATCACTAAAATCCGTTGACTAGAAGTCAAGATATTAAAATTCTTTTTCCAGGAGTGCCTGTAAGGAACAAAATAATTTGTCTTTTATTGGCAACTGAATATCTCAAGTTCTATTAGTCCAAATTTATAAATTATTGATTTATGGATTAGTCTTAAGGTATTTTTAGTCTTCTTAAAGAAATAACTAAAATCCGTTAACAAGAATTCAAGATAATGGAATTTTTGTTCCAAAAGGACCTGTAGGGAACAAAAGACTATGTCTCTCATTCGCAAGTGAATAACTTGGGATCTACTAGTCCAAATTTTAAAATTATTGATTTGTAAACTTTTTTGAAGATTTTTCTAGTCTTCTTTGAAAAAATGACTAAAATCCATTCATGAAAAGTCAAGATAATGGAATTTATATTCCAGGAGTGCCTGTAAGAAACAAAAGATTTCGTCTCTTATTGCCAAGAGAAGATCTTAGATTTTGGTAATCAAAATTAAAAAATTATTGATTTGTGGACTAGTCTGAAGTCTTCTGTAGTCTTTTTTGAAAAAATCACTAAAATCCGTTGACTAGAAGTCAAGATATTAGAATTCTTTATCCAGGAGTGCCTGTAAGGAACAAAAGATTTTGTCTCTTATTGCCAAGTGAATATCTTAGGTTCTGATAGTCCAAATTTAGAAATTATTGATTTATGGACTAGTCTCAAGACGATTTTAGTCTTTTTAAAAAAATAATTAAAATCGATGCACAAAAAGTCAAGATAATGAAATTTTTGTTCCAAAAGATCTTGTAGGGAACAAAAGACTATGTCTCTTATTCGCAAGTAAATAATTTGGGATCTACTAGTCCAAATTAAACAATTATTGATTTATAGACTAGTCTAAAGATTCTTTTAGTTTTTTTTTGAAAAAATTACTAAAATCGATGTACAAAAAGTTAAGATAATAGAATTCTTGTTCCAGGAGTGCCTTTAAAAAACAAAAGATTTTGTCTCTTATTGCCAAGTGAATATCTTAGGTTCTGATATTCAAAATTTTAAAATTATTAATTTATGGACTAGTCTAAAGACGTCTTTAGTCTTTTTTGAAAAAATTACTAAAATCCATTAACTAGAAGTCAAGATAATGGAAATCTTGTTCCAGGAGTGCCTGTAAGGAACAAAAAGATTTGTCTCTTATTGATAAGTGAATATCTTAGGTTCTGGTAATCAACATTTTAAAATTATTAATCGATGGACTAGTCTGAAGACCTTTTTAATGTTTTTTGAAGAAATGACTAAAATCCGTTATCAAGAATTCAAAATAAGGAAATTTTTGTTCCAAGAGTGCCTGTAGGGAACAGAAGACTATGACCCTTATTCGCAAGTAAATAATTTGGGATCTACTAGTCAAAATTTAAAAATTGTTAATCTGTGGACTAGGCTGAAGATTTTTCTAGCCTTTTTTTAAAAAATGACTAAAATCGATGAACAAAAAGTCAAGAAAATAAAATTTTTATTTCAAGAGTGCCTGTAAGAAACAAAAGATTTCGTCTCTTATTGCCAAGTGAATATCTTAGGTTCTGGTAATCAAAATTTAGAAATTATTGATTTGTGGACTAGCCTGAAGTATTCTTTAGTCTTTTTTAAAAAAATCACTAAAATCCGTTGACTAAAAGTCAAGATATTGGAATTCTTTATCCAGGAGTGCCCGTAAGGAACAAAATAATTTGTCTCTTATTGACAAGTAAATATCTCAGGTTCTAGTAGTCCAAATTAAAAAATTATTAACCTCCCACGTGCTTTAGGTTATAAACAGCATGGACAATGACTTAAAGGAGAGTCTGTCACTGGTTAAACGTAGTAGATGGCGTTTTTTTTCACTCGATTTTTATACAGGGTGTTTCAGAACTATTGGATCAAACTTGTAGGGGTTATTCAGTGCAATGGTAGAAAACATTTGAGTATAGGAACCCATGTCCGGAAAATGGTCATTAAGGCATTACGGCCCTAAGACTCTTTAAAAAGCCGATAAATTGTCTAATAACAGAATGTTATTTGAACCTATTTTCTTATATAATTAGATTAGTACTAAAAAAAGAATCATCCGAAAACAGTTTTAACTGGCCCCAAAAAGTTGACATTAATTATGTGAATCAAAAATATGTGTGTTATATATTAACCAATTAGTCTGATCGGCAATGGACCGTTTTCTATTCAGTCTTAAGGCAAATTAAAAATCCGTACAAAAAATTTAAAATAGAAAGTCCAAAATTATGTAAAAATAACTATTGCCAATTATTGGTTTTTAATTGGGTGACTACTGGATAAAATTGGCAACTACTGCTGAAAAGTAGCATTTTTTCAAAATTAATTAAGATTTAAAAAAAAATGTTTTTAGCCGATCTGTTAATGGCTTTTGTTTAACAACATACCATTTTATTAGAAAAAAAAAATAAGTGATTAATTTATTAAGTTTGCTGTTCACAACACATTTTCAAAGTTTTAAGCTGGCATCTACTGTGGCGTTCACCCTAGGATCTTATGCATTTAATTTTTGCCATTTGTAAATTATTCCAAATGCTGCTATAATTCAACTGTCTAATTAAGCCTTGTTCTGTTTCTACTGGAGTTTCGTAGACCAAAAACTTTACATTTCCCCACAAGAAAAAATCTAGCGACATTAAATCGGGTGATCTAGGAGGCCAAGAAACTGCTCCATTGTTATCGTTTTTAAAGATAACAGCACACAAGCGCTGATAAATTGTTTAAAATCTAGAAAATTTTTAAACATTGACATTGACGTTCACATTTTAAACAATTGTTATCATGTACAAAAGGCAGAAATTAAATGGATTAAATCCTATTTAAGCAATTCACTGTTGTTCTAAATTTTAACGCGTCTTAGGGCCATAGTGCCCTAGTGACACTTTTCTGGACATGGTCTCTATACTTAAATGTTTTCTACTGTTGCACTGAACAACCCCTAGAAGTTTGATCCCATAGTTCTTAAACACCCTGTATTTGTTTAAGGGTTTTATGGGGGACTAATTACACGATATTCTTTCAGTAAGAAGTTTTGAAATTAGTACACCGATGTAGTAGGAATCTTCCTAGAAGTTCACTGGTACGTCATTTTGGAACCTTGGACATTACTTTGCAGAGGTTATGCTAGAAAAATCTCGAAATTGCCATTGTGTACTGCATTTGAGCACCAAGAATCTGATTCGCTAACTCACCTTCTGTTAAGTGCGAGTTGGTTGGTGTATGCAAAAAGTCTGCTTTAATTCGATTTTTCCAGGTTTTAATTAACTTTTATTGTCTTCGTTTAGGGTAATAAGAGGAATATTCAATGTTAACTTCTTACACTTTGTCTCTTATTGGCAAGGGAATATCTTGGGTTCTGGTAGTCGAAATTTTGAAATTACTAATTTATGGACTAGTCTGAAGATTTTTCCAGCCTTTAGAACAAAATAATTTGTCTTTTATTGGCAAGTGAATATCTCGGGTTCTAATAGTCTAAATTCAGAAATTATTGATTTGTGGACTAGTCTAAGGACTTTTTTAGTTTTTTTTTTTTTTAAATTACTAAAATCCGGTAACAAGAATTCAAGATAATGGAATTTTTCTTCCAAAAGCTCCTGTAGGGAACAAAAGACTATGTCTCTTATTCGCAGGTGAATAATTTGGGATCTGCTAGTCCAAATTTAAAAATTATCGATTAATGGACTAGTCTGAAGACTATTTTAATCATTTTTGGAGAAATGCCTAAAATCGATCAACTAAAAGTCAAGAGATCAGAAGTCTTAGTCCAGGAGTCCTGTAAGAAGCAAAAGACTTTGTCTCCAAAGACAATTAAATATCTTGGGTTCCAATAGTCTAAATTTAAAAATTATTGATCAATGGACTAGTCTAAAGACCATTATAGTCTTTTTTGAAAAAATGACTAAAATCGATCAACTAAAAGTCAAGATATCAGAATTCTTAGTCCAGGAGTGCCTGTAAGAAGCAAAAGACTTTGTCTGTTATTGACAATTGAATATCTTGGGTTCCAGTAGACTAAATTTAGAAATGATTGATTAATGGACTATTCTGAAGACTATTTTAATTATTTTTGAAGAAATGACTTAAGTCGATGGACTAAAAGTCAAGATTTCATAATTCTTAGTCTAGGAGTGCCTGTAAGAAGCAAAAGACTTTGTCTGTTATTGACAATTGAATATCTTGGGTTCCAGTAAACCAAATTTAAAAATTGTTAATTTATGGACTAGTCTAAAGACCATTATAGTTTTTTTTGAAAAAATGACTAAAATCGATCAACTAAAAGTCAAGATATCAGAATTCTTAGTCCAGGAGTGCCTGTAAGAAGCAAAAGGCTTTCTCTGTTATTGAAAACTGAATATCTTGGGTTCCAGTGGTCTAAATTTAAAAATTGTTGATTTATGGACTAGTCTAAAGACCCTTTTAGTCTTTTTTGAAAAAATTACTAAAATCTATGCACAAAAGGTCAAGATAATAGAATTTTTGTTCCAGGAGTGCCTGTAAGGAAGAAAAGATTTTGTCTCTTATTGCCAAGTGAATATCTCAGGTTTTGGTAATCAAAATTTTAAAATTATTGATTTGTGGTCTAGTCTGAAGTATTCTTTATTCTTTTTTCCAAAAATCACTATAATCCGTTGACTAAAAGTCAAGATATTAAAATTCTTTGTCCAGGAGTGCCTGTAAGGAACAAAATAATTTGTCTTTTATTGGCAAATGAATATCTCAAGTTCTAATAGTCCAAATTTAGAAATTATTGATTTGTGGACTAGTCTGAAGATTTTATAATGGAATTTTTGTTCCAAAGGGTCCTGTAGGGAACAAAATACTATGTCTCTTATTCGCAAGTGAATAACTTGGGATCTACTAATCCAAATTTTAAAATTATTGATTTGTAGACTTTCTTGAGAATTTTTCTAGTATTCTTTGAAAAAATGACTAAAATCCATTCACAAAAAGTCAAGATAATGGAATTTATGTTCCAGGAGTGCCTGTAAGAAAAAAAAAGATTTGTCTCTTATTGCTAAGTAAATATTTTAGGTTCTGGTGATCAAAATTCAGAAATTATTGATTTGTGGACTAGTCTGAAGTCTTCTGTAGTCTTTTTTGAAAAAATCACTAAAATCCGTTGACTAGAATTCAAGATATTAGAATTCTTTGTCCAGGAGTGCCTGTAAGGAACAAAATAAATTGTCTTTTATTGGCAAGTGAATATCTCGGGTTCTAATAGTCCAAATTTAGAAACTATTGATTTGTGAACTAGTCTGAAATCTTCTGTAGTCTTTTTTGAAAAAATTGCTAAAATCCGTTGATTAAAAGTCAAGATATTGGAATTCTTTGTCCAGGAGTGCCTGTAAGAAGCAAAAGACTTTGTCTCGAAAGACAATTGAATATCTTAAGTTCCAGTAGTCTAAATTTAAAAATTATTGATTAATGAACTAGTCTAAATACTATTTTAATCATTTTTGAAGAAATGCCTAAAATCGATCAACTAAAAGTCAAGATATCAGGATTCTTAGTCCAGGAGTGCCTGTAAGAAGCAAAAGACTTTCTCTGTTATTTAAAACTGAATATCTTGGGTTCCAGTAGTCTAAATTAGGAAATTATTAATTTATGGACTAGTCTAAAGACCCTTTTATTCTTTTTTGAAAAAAATGACTAAAATCGATTAACTAAAAGTCAAGATATCAGAATTCTTAGTCCAGGAGTGCCTGTAAGAAGCAAAAGACTTTGTCTGTTATTGACAATTAAATATCTTGGGTTCCAGTAGACTAAATTTAGATATGATTGATTAATGGACTATTCTGAAGACCATTTTAATCATTTTTGAAGAAATGACTTAAGTCGATGGACTAAAAGTCAAGATATCATAATTCTTAGTCCAGGAGTGTCTGTAAGAAGCAAAAGACTTTGTCTGTTATTGACAATTGAATATCTTGGGTTACAGTAGTCAAAATTTAAAAATTGTTGATTAGTGGACTAGTATAAAGACCATTTTAGTCTTTTTTGAAAAAATTACTAAAATTGATCAACTAAAAGTCAAGATATCAGAATTCTTATTCCAGGAGTGCCTGTAAGAAGCAAAAGACTTTCTTTGTTATTTAAAACTGAATATCTTGGGTTCCAGTAGTCTAAATTAGGAAATTATTAATTTATGGACTAGTCTAAAGACCCTTTTAGTCTTTTTTGAAAAAAATGACTAAAATCGATTAACTAAAAGTCAAGATATCAGAATTCTTAGTCCAGGAGTGCCTGTAAGAAGCAAAAGACTTTGTCTGTTATTGACAATTGAATATCTTGGGTTCCAGTAGACTAAATTTAGAAATGATTGATTAATGGACTAGTCTGAAGACTATTTTAATCATTTTTGAAGAAATGACTTAAGTTGATGGACTAAAAGTCAAGATATCATAATTCTTAATCTAGGAGTGCCTGTAAGAAGCAAAAGACTTTGTCTGTTATTGACAATTGAATATCTTGGGTTCCGGTAAACCAAATTTAAAAATTTTTGATTAATGGACTAGTCTAAAGACCATTTTAGTCTTTTTTAAAAAAATTCCTAAAATCGATCAACTAAAAGTCAAGATATCAGAATTCTTAGTCCAGGAGTGCCTGTAAGTAGCAAAAGACTTTGTCTGTTATTGACAATTGAATATCTTAAGTTCCAGTAGACTAAATTTAGAAATAATTGATTAATGGACTAGTCTGAAGACTATTTTAAACATTTTTGAAGAAATGACTTAAGTCGATGGACTAAAAGTCAAGATATCATAATTCTTAGTCCAAGAGTGCCTGTAAGAACCAAAAGACTTTGTCTGTTATTGAAAACTGAATATCTTGGGTTCCAGTGGTCCAAATTTAAAACTTGTTGATTTATGGACTAGTATAAAGATCCTTTTAGTCTTTTTAGAAAAAATGACTAAAATCTATGCACAAAAGGTCAAGATAATAGAATTTTTGTTCCAGGAGTGCCTGTAAGGAAGAAAAGATTTTGTCTCTTATTGCCAAGTAAATATCTTAGGTTCTGGTAATCAAAATTTAAAAATTATTAATTTGTGAACTAGTCTAAAGTCTTCTGTAGTCTTTTTTTCAAAAATGACTAAAATCCGTTGACTAGAAGTTAAGATATTGGAATTCTTTGTCTAGAAGTGCCTTAAAGGAACAAAATAATTTGTCTTTTACTGGCATGTGAATATCTCGAGTTCTAATAGTCCAAATTTAGAAATTATTGATTTATGGACTAATCTGAAGACATTTTTAGTTTTTTTTAAGGAATGACTAAAATCCGTTAACAAGAATTTAACATAATGGATTTTTTCTTCCAAAAGGTCCTGTAGGGAACAAAAGACTATGTCTCTAGGAATCTACTAGTCCAAATTTAAAAATTATTGACTTATGGACTAGTCCAGAGATTTTTATTTCTTTTTTGAAAAAATCACTAAAATCCATCTACGAAAAGTCAAGATAATGGAATTTTTATTCCAGGAGTGCCTGTAAGGAACAAAAAGATTTGTCTCTTATTGCCAAGTGAATATCTCAGGTTTTGGTAATCAAAATTTCAAAATTATTGATTTGTGGTCTAGTCTGAAGTATTCTTTATTCTTTTTTGCAAAAATCACTATAATCCGTTGACTAGAAGTCAAGATATTGGAATTCTTAGTCCAGGAGTGCCTGTAAGGAACAAAATAATTTGCCTTTTATTGGCAAGTGAATATCTCAAGTTCTAATAGTCCGAATTTAAAAATTATTGATTTGTGGACTAGTCTTAAGACATTTTTAGTCTTTTTAAAAAAATGACTAAAATCCGTTAACAAGAATTCAAGATAATGGAATTTTTGTTCCAAAAGGTCCTGTAGGGAACAAAAGATTATGTCTCTTATTTGCAAGTAAATAACTTGCGATCTACTAGTCCGAATTTTGAAATTATTGATTTGTAGACTTTTTCAAAGATTTTTCTAGTCTTCTTTGAAAAAATGACTAAAATCTATTCACGAAAAGTCAAGATAATGGAATTTATGTTCCAGGAGTGCCTGTAAGGAACAAAAAGATTTGTCTCTATTTGCCAAGAGAAGATCTTACATTTTGGTAATCAAAATTTAGAAATTATTGATTTGTGGACTAGTCTGAAGTCTTCTGTAGTCTTTTTTGAAAAAATCACTAAAATCCGTTGACTAGAAGTCAAGATATTAAAATTCTTTGTCCAGGAGTGCCTGTAAGGAACAAAAGATTTTGTCTCTTATTGCCAAGTGAATATCTTAGGTTCTGATAGTCCAAATTTAGAAATTATTGATTTGTGGACTAGTCTGAACTCTTCTGTAGACTTTTTTGAAAAAATCACTAAAATCCGTTTACTAAAAGTCAAGATATTGGAATTCTTTGTCCAGGAGTGCCTGTAAGGAATAAAATAATTTATCTTTTATTGGCAAGTGAATATCTCGGGTTCTAATAGTCCAAATTTAGAAATCATTGCTTTGTGGACTAGTCTAAAGACTTTTTTAGTCTCTTTTGAAGAAATGACTAGAATTCGTTAACAAGAATTTAAAATAATGGAATTTTTCTTCCAAAAGTGCCTGTAAGGAACAGAAGACTATGTCTCTAGGGATCTCCTAGTCCAAATTTAAAAATTATTGATTTGTGGACTGGTCTGAAGACTTTTGTAGTCATTTTTGAAAAAATTACTAAAATCGATGCTCAAAAAGTCAAGATAATGGAATTTATATTCCAGGAGTTCCTGTAAAGAACAAAAAGATTTGTCTCTATTTGCCAAGTAAAGATCTTAGATTCTGGTGATTAAAATTTAGAAATTATTGATTTGTGGACTAGTCTGAAGTCTTCTGTAGTCTTTTTTGAAAAAATCGCTAAAATCTGTTGATTAGAAGTCAGGATATTGAAATTCTTTGTCTAGGAGTGCCTGTAAGGAACAAAAAATTTTGTCTCTTATTGCCAAGTAAATATCTTGAGTTCTGGTAGTCAAAATTCAGAAATTATTAATTTATGGACTAGCCTGAAGATTCTATTAGTCTTTTTTGAAAAAATAACCAAAATCGATGCCCAAAAAGTCAAGATAATAGAATTTTCGTTCCAAGAGCGCCTGTAAGAAGCAAAACAATTTGTCTCCTATTGGCAAGTAAATATCTCGAAATCTACCAATCGAAATTTCAAAATTATTAATTCATGAACTAGCCCAAAGCCTTTTTTAGCATTTAAAAAAAAACACTAAAATCCATTCACAAAAACTCAAGATATTGACATTTTTATTCCAGGAGTACCTAAAACAAGAGTCAAACTCTCAATGATTTGACAGCGTGATCTCTCACAGTTCTATAACAATAAATTCATGACAAATTAAGTCAGTTTATCAATTCCAGGACGTTTGACCATCAAAAGTCAAGCTCTCAACTAAAAGAACTCATTGTGATTGGTCTCTATGCAAGTTCACACATAGTTTAGTGAACAGACATTGAGATCGATAGACGATTAGTCAGTAGAATTTAATTGAGTGATTCTAGTCCGTTTGGACACTTGGGTTCTCGTCTCTACATCTCCAAAGGAGAGTTAGACTCAGAGTAATGAGAGAGGAAGAGAGAGGGATGATTATGATTATCAGCTTATCCTCACGAGATTTTTATATTTGTTTAAGGGTTTTATGGGGGACTAATTACTCGATGTACTGTAGACTCGTTAAGTCGAGTTTAATTAATGCAATTTGCTTGTAAAACATCGACGGTAGTTAAGCGGCATTTAATGGAATAAAAATTACTACAATTAAATATCGTCATTTATTCTCGTAACGTGCACGCACATAGACTGTCCTAAAATGAGATTTTTAAATAACAACGATCTATTGCCGGAAGATTATCCGGATTTAATAGCCGAGTATATTATAGGTATCGTCGGCATATTGTGCGCTCTTTAACGTTAATTTTTCAAAATTTTTGTTTCAGTGGTTCAGACCAAACGCAGGACCCTTAACATGCCGGAACTGGAGTCGGTCAGTCGCATTTCAAACCTGCCGATCGTTGAAACCGGACTGGGGTATGCGGAGAACGTTTACAAGAAAATCAAGGTGAGTTCAAGGTGATTATGTGAAATAGGTGTCATCTGCGAAGACCAGTTGTTCGGTGAACTGTGTCGGAAGCATCTGAGAGGTCTGAAAGTGCCTCTATCGTTTTCTTTGTCATTAGTATGCAGGTTTATATTAAGTTGTCTAAATGAAGGAGATGTGCAATCTTTTGAAGTATGATTGAGCAATCAGAGGCACAAGGGTTTTCCTGCCGGGCCACGTGTGCCGCCCGAGTGTCACGCCTCCAAAAGCCAACATTTTTTACGTTGAATGAGTGCTTGAACATAATAAGGGATTTCATGGTTTTGTCCAGGCATTCGTAGTCTGGAAATTGTTGATTTTTTATTTGAGGTATCTATCAGAGTGTCTCGATAACTTCGGATAAGTCCCGGAATTCTTAACTTAGAAAGACGTTTTGTACCTTAAATTGAAGGTGGAACATTGATGCAGGGAATGCTGAAGACTATTTTAAAATATGTTAAAAACTTTAGGACTTATGAGGCAAAATGTCTGCCTATACCAGTCAAGAGACATTAGTGTCCATGGAAGTGGGTCTCGATGACTTAAGATAAGTCCAGGAATTCTTAACTTAGGAAAACTTTTCATACCTTAAATTCAAGGTAAAGCATTGGTACAGCGAATACTGAAGACTGTCTTAAAATCGCTTAAAAACTTTTGGACTTATGAGGCAAAATGTCTTGCCATACCAGTTAAGAGACATCGAATCCATGGAAGTGGGTCTCGATGACTTAGGATAAGTCCAGAAATTTTTAACTTAGAAAGACGTTTTGTACCTTAAATTTAAGGTGAAACATTTGTCCAGCGAATGCTGAAGACCACCTTAAAATCGCTTAAAAACTTTAGGACTTATGAGGCAAAATGTCTACCCATACCAGTTAAGAGACATTGAATCCATGGAAGTGGGTCTGGATGACTTAGGATAAGTCCAAGAATTCCTAACCTAGCAAAACGCTTTGTACCTTGCATTAAAGGTGAAACATTAGTCCAGCGAACGCTGAAAACTATTTTAAAATATGTTAAAAACTTTAGGACTTATGAGGCAAAATGTCTGCCTATACCAGTCAAGAGGCATTGAATCCATGGAAGTGGGTCTCGATGACTTAAGATAAGTCCAGGAATTCTTAACTTAGGAAGACTTTTCATACCTTAAATTCAAGGTGAAGCATTGGTGCAGCGAATACTGCAGACCGTCTTAAAATAGCTTAAAAACTTTTGGACTTATGAGGCAAAATGTCTTGCCATACCAGTTAAGAGACATCGAATCCATGGAAGTGGGTCTCGATGACTTAGGATAAGTCCAGAAATTTTTAACTTAGAAGGACGTTTTGTACCTTAAATTTAAGGTGAAGCATTTGTCCAGCGAATGCGGAAGACCACCTTAAAATCGCTTAAAAACTTTTGGACTTGTGAGGCAAAATGTCTAGCCATACCAGTTAAGAGACATTGAATCCATGGAAGTGGGTCTCGTTGTCTTAAGATAAGTCCAAAAATTCCTAACCTAATAAAACGTTTTGTACCTTGAATTAAAGGTGAAACATTAGTCCAGCGAATACTGAAGACCATCTTAAAATCGCTTAAAAACTTTAGGACTTATGAGGCAAAATGTCTACCTATACCAGTCAAGAGGCATTGAAACCATGGAGGTGGGTTTCGATGACTCAAGATAAATCCAGGAATTCTTAACTTAGGAAGACGTTTTATATCTTAGGTTTAAGGCGAAAGATTATTCCAGCGAATGCTTAAGAACATCTTAAAATCGCCTAAAAACCTTTGGACTTATAATGCAAAATGTCTGCCTATACCAGTCAAGAGGCATTGAATCCATGGAAGTGGGTCTCGATGACTTAAGATAAGTCCAGGAATTCTTAACTTAGGAAGACTTTTCATACCTTAAATTCAAGGTAAAGCATTGGTGCAGCGAATACTGAAGACCGTCTTAAAATCGCTTAAAAACTTTTGGACTTATGAGGCAAAATGTCTGGCCATACCAGTCAAGAGATATTAATATCCATGGAGGTGGGTCTCGATGACTTAGGATAAGTCCAGGAATTCTTAACTTACAAAGATGCTTTATAACTTAAATTAAAGTTGAAACTTTAATACAGCGAATACTGTAAACTATTTTAAAATGTGTTAAAAACTTTTGGACTTATGAGGCAAAATATCTGCCTATACCCGTCAAGAGGCATTGAATCCATGGAGGTGGGTCTCGATGACTTTGGATAAGTCCAGGAATTCTTCACTTAGGAAGACGTTTGATACCTTAAATTAAAGGTGAAACATTTGTTCAGCGAATACTGGAGACCATCTTAAAATCGCTCAAAAACTTTTGGAGTTAGGAGGCAAAATGTCAGCCCATACCAGTCAAGAGACATTAGTGTCTATGGAGGTGGGTCTCGATGACTTAGGATAACTCCAACAATTCTTAACCTAGCAAAACATTTTGTACCTTAAACTAAAGGTGAAATATGGGTCCAGCGAATGCTAAAAACTATTTTAAAATCCATTTGAAACTCTGGGACTTATGACTCAAAATATGTGCCTTATATACCAGTTGAGAGACATTAAGGTCTATGGAAGTGTTACTTGATGACTAAGGATATAGCCAGGAATTGTCAACTTAGAAAGACGTTTTTTAACTAAAATTAAAGATAAAATATAGAGGTTAACTTCATTTTTTCTTATTTTTACTAAATTACGGACAAAATTGATTATTTTTTATTTTTTTTTTAATCATTTGCAACCTGGAAGTGCTTTGAAACTCCTTTTTTTAAATTTCTTGAATACCTGGAAAGAATTAATTATTTTTATTCCAGGCATTTGTATCAAGTAAAACTTTGACTTTTTCAGGCATTTCACACCTGGAAATGCTTGAAAAATAACCTGAAATACCTGGAAAAATTAAGCAATTTATGATTCTCATTCCAGGCATTTGTATTATATAAATATTTGACATTTTCAGCCATTTGTAATCTAAAAATATTAGAGGCAAACGAGTGTAACTGATAGAGGCTTTCCTGCCAGGCCACGTGTGCCGCCCGCGCGTCACACCTCCTTGAATTTTTGCCAATTTCAGAGCCAACATTTTTTACTATAAATGAATGTTTGGAGATAATAAGGGATTTCATGGTTTCGTCCAGGCATTCGTAGTCTGGAAATTGTTGATTTTTTATTTGGTGTTTCTAATAGAGAACTAACGTTAAATGCTTGAAAAAAAATCATTTTTATAGGCCTTAAATGTCTCAAATGAATTAAATTTTTCATGTTTGTAGTACGAATTATAAAAATATATTTGGTGTGTCTCGATAACTTCAGATAAGTCCAGGAATCCTCAAGTTAGAAAAACGTTTTGTGCCTTAAATTGGAGGTGGAACATTAGTCCAGCGAATAATGAAAACTATTTTAAAATCGCTTAAAAACTTTTGGACTTATAAGGCAAAATATCTGCCTATGCCCGTCAAGAGGCATTGAATCCATGGAGGTGGGTCTCGATGACTTAGGATAAGTCCAAGAATTCCTAACCTAGCAAAACGCTTTGTACCTTGAATTAAAGGCGAAACATTAGTCCAGCGAACGCTGAAAACTATTTTAAAATATGTTAAAAACTTTAGGACTTATGAGGCAAAATGTCTGCCTAGACCAGTCAAGAGGCATTGAATCCATGGAAGTGGGTCTCGATGACTTAGGATAAGTCCAAGAATTCCTAACCTAGCAAAACGCTTTGTACCTTGAATTAAAGGCGAAACATTAGTCCAGCGAACGCTGAAAACTATTTTAAAATATGTTAAAAACTTTAGGACTTATGAGGCAAAATGTCTGCCTAGACCAGTCAAGAGGCATTGAAACCATGGAAGTGGGTCTGGATGACTCAAGATAAATCCAGGAATTCTTAACTTAGGAAGACGTTTTATACCTTAAATTGACGGTGAAGCATTTGTCCAGCGAATACTGAAGACCGTCTTAAAATCGCTTAAAAACTTTAGGATTTATGAGGCAAAATGTCTAGCCATACCAGTTAAGAGACATCGAATCCATGGAAGTGAGTCTCGATGACTTAGGATAAGTCCAGGAATTTTTAACTTAGGAAGACGTTTTATACCTTAAATTAACGGTGAAGCATTTGTCCAGCGAATGCTGAAGGTCATCTTAAAATCGCTTAAAAATTTTTAGAATTAGGAGGCAAAATGTCTACCCATACCAGTTAAGAGACATTGAATCCATGCAAGTGGGTCTCGATGACTTAGGATAAGTCCAAGAATTCCTAACCTAGTAAAACGCTTTGTACCTTGAATTAAAGGCGAAATATTAGTCCAGCGAACGCTGAAAACTATTTTAAAATATGTTAAAAACTTTAGGACTTATGAGGCAAAATGTATGCCTATACCAGTCAAGAGACATTGAATCCATGGAAGTGGGTCTCGATGACTTAGGATAAGTCCAAGAATTCCTAACCTAGCAAAACGCTTTGTACCTTGAATTAAAGGCGAAACATTAGTCCAGCGAACGCTGAAAACTATTTTAAAATATGTTAAAAACTTTAGGACTTATGAGGCAAAATGTCTGCCTAGACCAGTCAAGAGGCATTGAAACCATGGAAGTGAGTCTGGATGACTCAAGATAAATCCAGGAATTCTTAACTTAGGAAGACGTTTTATACCTTAAATTGACGGTGAAGCATTTGTGCAGCGAATACTGAAGACCATCTTAAAATCGCTTAAAAACTTTAGGACTTATGAGGCAAAATGTCTACCCATACCAGTTAAGAGACATTGAATCCATGGAAGTGGGTCTGGATGACTTAGGATAAGTCCAGAAATTTTTAACTTAGAAAGACGTTTTGTACCTTAAATTTAAGGTGAAACATTTGTCCAGCGAATGCTGAAGACCACCTTAAAATCGCTTAAAAACTTTAGGACTTATGAGGCAAAATGTCTTGCCATACCAGTTAAGAGACATTAAATCCATGGAAGTGGGTCTGGATGACTTAGAATAAGTCCAAGAATTCCTAACCTAGCAAAACGCTTTGTACCTTGCATTAAAGGTGAAACATTAGTCCAGCGAACGCTGAAAACTATTTTAAAATATGTTAAAAACTTTAGGACTTATGAGGCAAAATGTCTGCCTATACCAGTCAAGAGGCATTGAATCCATGGAAGTGGGTCTCGATGACTTAAGATAAGTCCAGGAATTCTTAACTTAGAAAGACTTTTTATATCTTAAATTTAAGGTGAAGCATTGATGCAGCGAATACTGAAAACCGTCTTATAATCGCTTAAAAACTTTTGGACTTATGAGGCAAAATGTCTAGCCATATCAGTTAAGAGACATTGAATCCATGGAAGTAGGTCTCGATGACTTAAGATAAGTCGAGGAATTCTTAACTTAGGAAGACTTTTTATATCTTAAATTTAAGGTGAAGCATTGATGCAGCGAATACTGAAAACCGTCTTAAAATCGCTTAAAAACTTTTGGACTTATGAGGCAAAATGTCTAGCCATATCAGTTAAGAGACATTGAATCCATGGAAGTAGGTCTCGATGACTTGGGATAAGTCAAGAAATTTTCAACTTAGAAAAACCTTTTATAACTTAAATTGAAGGTGAAGCATCTGTCCAGCGAATGCTGAAGACCATTTTAAAATCGCTTAGAAACTTTTGGACTTATGAAGCAAAATGTCTGCCTATACCAGTCAAGAGGCATTGAATTTATGGAGGTGGGTCTCGATGACTTAAGATAAGTCCAGGAATTCTTAACTTAGGAAGACGTTTTGTACCTTAGATTTAAGGCAAAAGATTAGTCCAGCGAATGCTGAAAACCATTTTAAAATGTGTTAAAAACTTTTGGACTTATGAGGCAAAATGTCTGCCTATACCCGTCAAGAGGCATTAAATCCATGGAAGTGGGTCTCGATGACTTAGGATAAGTCCAGGAATTTTTAACTTAGAAAGACGTTTTATACCTTAAATTTAAGGTGAAATATTTGTTTAGCGAATACTGAAGACCATCTTAAGATTGCTTAAAAACTTTTAGACTTAGGAAGCAAAATGTCTGCCCATGTCATTCGAGAGACATTAGTGTTTATGGAGGTGGGTCTCGATGACTTAGGATAAGTTCAGAAATTTTCAACTTAGGAAGACGTTTTATACTTTAAATTGAAGGTGCAACATTTGTTCAGCGAATACTGAAGACCATCTTAAGATCGCTTAAAAATTTTTCGAATTAGGAGGCAAAAGGTCTGCCCTTGTTATTCAAAAGACATTAGTATCCTTGGAGATGGGTCTCGATGACTTAGGATAACTTCAATAATTCTTAACCTAGCAAAACGTTTTGTACCTTAAATTAAAGGTGAAACATGGGTCCAGCGAATGCTAAAGACTATTTTAAAATCTGTTAGAAACTTTTGGACTTATGACTTAAAATATGTGCCTTATATGCCTACGGACGGAAAACTTTGACTTTTTCAGGCATTTCACATCTGGGAATGCTTGAAAAATAACCTAAAATGCCTGGAAAAAAATAACAATTTATGATTCTTATTCCAGGCCTTTGTACCATGTAAAACTTTAACTTTTTGAGACATTTATATCCTAGGAAATGCTTATAACCTTCGAATTACCCCACGAATTAAATCACAAGAACCTTCGATGACCTCAAGAAGTTCCTTCGCAGTAAAAATAGCCCCACAGTAAAAAATCACACGCTGTTAGATCTGGTAAACGAGCAGGCCAATAAATGCGCCCTGTCAGTCACAAGTAAACTTACAAACTTTTAATCAATTAAATTCCATACACACATTATACCTGTATAAACCCACTAACTTTCATTGTTATTTAATGAATAACTTTCTAAATTATAGGGCTCAAACAGTTTGTTCAACTGGACCCTGGATCAAGCGGAGAACACCATTTATTCCGTAATGGAAACCGCTGGACCAGCGGTGGTCCTCTTCCAAGGACCACTGACCCAAGTAGACCGGATCGTTTGCAAAACCCTCGATCTAGTCGAGGAGAAGGTACCATCGATACACTTACCCCCACAAATGGTCAGTAAGCACCAGTATTTGAAGCTCATCATAATCCGTTCTAATCACTTTTTAGATTTACTGGAACACAAAACAGTATGCAAAAGAGACAGTGAATACCAGAATCGTGAGTCCAGTGCTCAAGAGAGCTGACTCGGTAAAGCAAATAGGGACCAGCGTCTTGACCAGTAAGTACACGGCTTTCGCAGTGGATAAACTTGATGGAGCTTTGGATGTTGCTGACAAATACGTGGATAAGTATTTGCCACCTGACGAGCAGGATGCTGGAGTGGATGGTAGGTTTTATATGGGTCTTATACATGAAAATAACGATTAAATTTGTCAGAAGTTGATAAGAAAACGGGTGGACCGGACGAGAAGGCTCTTTACACCATACAACACGTTGATAGGTTGGGTAGGAAGCTGAAGAAGCGACTGACCAGGAGGACAATAGCTGAAGTGAGAGCTTTGAAGGAACAAAGTGCTGAAGCTGTGCATGTGTTAGTGTACGTAGCTGAATTGGTAAGTGGTGCCTGATTAGAAACAACTCCGGGACATCCTACTACTTATTTTAATTATTTTTTACCGCTGTAACAAGGACTTTCTGGACAAACCTAGCGATAGCTCAAAAACTAGTCATAAATGTTTTTGAAATTTTTAGAGTTCCTTCTAGAGGACATTTGAGCGCACGCCACTGTCCAGATTTAGACACTCTAGCTCAGCTAGTTTCATTGGAAAATTAGGTCATAATTCAAGGCCGCCGTATAATCTATTTTTTACCGCTACAATAAGGACTTCCTGGACAAACCTAGCGATAGCTCAAAAACTAGTCATAAATGATTCGGAAATTTTTTGACTTTCTTGTAGAGGACACTTGAACGCACGCCACTGTCCAGGTTTAGAAACTCTAGCTCGACTAGTTTTATTGTTGATTGGTTCGCGATATCCCTGGTACGGAGATAGCTAGCGGGTTGAATTTTTCAAAAGATACAAGGCAATAAGACAATGCATGTCTGAAAAACTTTTGGGAACTATTTGGGTACTATAACTATTTTTTACAATCACTTAAACTTGATATAGTCACATTTTGAGCACCACTGAGGGCGAAAAACGGTGATTTTTCAGAAGAATTTTTTACTGGGTAAAAGTGTGGGGTGGGTGGGGGGCTAAGGGTAGTGTTTATAAAAAACGAGTCTTTTGCAGAACATATATATCCAACATTTAATTTAATAGCACTTTTTGTTTAATTGAATTTAATATAATTTTGTATATAAATATTAAGTACAAAAATAAATAGTGTAATTAAATTGGATATTACGAACGAAAAATAGTGATTTTTCAGGAGAGTTTGTTACTGGTAAGCCGCTGGGGGTGGGTGGGGGGGTAAGGGTGGTTGACGATAAACGGTGTTTTTTGCAGAAAATATATATCCAATATCCAGTTTAATAACACTGTTTGTTTATTTAAATTTTAATATAATGTTATATATAAGTATTTAGTACAAAAATAGATAGTGTAAATAAATTGTATATTATGGATGAAAAACAGTGATTTTTCAGAATAATTTCTTACTGGTAAGCTGCTGGGGTGGGTGGGGGGTGCAAGGGTAGTGTTTATAAAAAACGAGTCTTTTGCAGAACATATATATCCAACATTTAATTTAGTAGCACTGTTTGTTTAATTGAATTTAATATAATTTTATATATAAATGTTTAGTACAAAAATAGTGTAATTAAATTGGATATTACGGACGAAAAACAGTGATATTTCCAAGGAATTTCTTACTGGTAAGCTAATGAGGGTGGGTGGGGGGTTAAGGGTAGTTTTAACAAAAACGAGTTTTTTGCAGAACATATATATCCAACATCCAATTTAATAGCACTATTTGTTTAACTGAATTTGATATAATTTTATATATAAAGATTAGATGCAGCTTTGCGTTAGAAAAATTAAATTCTTAATTCTACGTCAATTTTTGAGGTAATTATTTTCTGTAAAAATTCATTTTGCATAACCACTACCCTTACCCCCCCACTCTCCCCCAACAGCTTACCAGTAAGAAGTTCTCTTGAAAAATCACTATTTTTCGTCCGTAATATCCGATCTAATTACGACCTTTTTACACTAAATATTTATATATAAAATTATATTAAATTCAATTAAACAAACAGTGCTATTAAATTAAATGTTGGGCATATATCTTCTGCAAAAAACTCGTCTTTTATAAACACTACCCTTGATTTCAAAAAGAAATTCCTTGGAAAAATCACCGTTTTTCATCCGTAATATCCAATTTAATTACACTATTTTTATACTAAATATTTGTATATAAAATTATATCAAATTTAATAAAACAAATAGTGCTATTAAATTGGATGTTGGATATATATGTTCTGCAAAAAACTCGTTTTTTATAAACTCTACCCTTACCCCCCACCCACCCCCAGCAGCTTACCAGTCAGAAATTCTCCTGAAAAATCACTGTTTTTCGTCCGTAATATCCAATTTAATTACACTATTTATTTTTGTACTTAATACCTATATAATATATAATTATATTAAAATTTAAATTCTCTTGATCTCTTAGGTAGTTTCAACTCCAATATGCACATTGATCATCAGAAAAAAGAGATATTCAAACTATGCAGACCAATTTTCCAAGATACTCCTTTGGTTAAACAGTCTAATTCAGCAGAGTTACCGCAACAAACGACTTCACTAGTCAATTAAGTTTGGCATAAGCATGGTATGCTAAAAGCGCTGCCTGTCACCCAATTTTAGGAAAACATGCTCACCTGTACCTTTGAATTAAATTGAACAAAGAACAATTAAGTCAAGGATCCAGTATTCCCAGTTCTTTATTATTTGGACGATTTCCTTATGCAACGCACGGTTTAGCAACATAAGGCCTTGGAAAAAATACTTGCGGTACCCCAAAAATTAATAACTCGCGTTCTATAGTTTAAGAAATTTGGCAGGAATATTGGCCGCACATGTAGGCAATCCCTGACGTTAAAGCTTTGGCAATTTTTCTTTTATGCATAGAGTTACAGGCTGTCAAAGAGAAAAATGCCAAATAGTCGATTGGTTCGCGATATCTCAAGAACAGAGGTAGCTAACGAGTTGAATTTTTCAAATATAAAAGATAATAAGCCAATACGTATCTGAAAAACTTTTGGACATCATATGGGTACTAAAAGTAGTTTTACAAGCACTTGAACGTACGACATACTCGCATTTTGAGCACCGCTGAGGGCGAAAAACAATGATTTTTCAGAAGAATTTCTTACTGGGTAAAAGTGTGGGGAGGGTGGGGGGTAAGGGTAGTATTTAAAAAAAAAAACGTTTTTTTTGCAGAATATATATATTCAACATTTAATCTAATAGCACTGTTTGTTTCACTGAATTTGATATTACTTTATATATAAATATTTAGTATAAAAGTAGTGTAATTAAAAAATTAAGAACATTTCATATTTATTTTTTAATTACAGAACATTTTTTATTTTAATAACGGTTTTTATAATATAAAACATAAAAACGGTTTTTTTTGCAGAACATATACAGGGTGCCTCCGATTAAGTCGGCACTATTGGTATCTTTGTTAATATTTAAGATACAGGGTCGGTTAAATTAGCAAACTGGTAGGATTTTTTCTGTTGATTAAAATGGTGAAAACAGAAAAAAAATTGAACATTGCGTTTTCGAGAAAATGTGAAAAATGTACTTTTGTTAAATGGAATCCCCTGTATGTTTTTACATAAATCAAAAGATAATAATTTTCTTAATAAAAAAGTTTATTTACACTAATAGCCTAAGCCTAAAAATAACAAAGTTATAGCGATATTAATAATTTTGTCAAATTTAGGCAAGTTGGCCTTGAACTTTTTGAGAGCAAAACAAATAAATCATTGTTTGAATAATAAAATGACAGTAGCCGTAGAGATTTTATTAAATAAAGAAATACTGACAGTTACATGTTAGCAAAGTTTGTGATTTTTGTAAAATCTAAATTAGTAAAATGCCTTTTACGCATATTGAAAAATGTGATATGTTAGAATGTTACCTTGTATGTCGAAAAAATAGTGACAGAGCGCTAGAAGAGTACCGCCAGAGATTCCAGACTCTTTTTTTAATTCTCTGCAGAAAATGTAGAAGTAACGAAAACGTGTTTTAAAGGAACCAATTTATAGTAAGCGAGGATGTTGAAATTTCTAGTTTGGCATATTTTGAAGCTCATATGGAAAACTGAACTAGAGATTTATTAAGAGCTTACGGTGTGAGCTTAGTAACAATTTGGCGGGTATTAAAGAAACACAAATTTGTGCCATATAAGTATCGACCAGTACAAACATTGTTGCTTGGCGATAGCGAAAGAAGACTTGCTTTTTGCAACTGGTTACGTAATGCATATGAAGCTAATGATAACATTTTAAACCGTATAATTTGGAGCGACGAAGCTAATTTTTCAAACAAAGGTATGTTTAACCGTAAAAATGTCTAAAAATAAATAAATAATGTAAAATATCCAACATCGAACAACGAAAATAATTAAAAACTCTTCCAGGCAGTTGAAATTTTACTTTTAGATGCAGCTTTACTTTAGATAAATTATATTCTTAATTTTACGTCAATTTTTGAGGCAATTATTTTCTGTAAAAAAATAATTTTTTAAAAGCACTACCCTTAACTTTTTTTTTCGTTTTATCAATCTCACAATCATAAATTCAAAGTAAGACACGTTAACATTACTGTAAAAATGAATATGGCTATTATGGCTATTTTTTTCGTCGATTAAATAATTCATACTTGTTCTCAAATATCGACTGTCACTAATTTATTGACACTTTTCCTCACGTCAGTGACAATATTCATTTCACTGGTGCCCGTTTGGTTTTACCTGAACCGAAAATTTGGTAATTTTGCAATTACATTTAATTGAATAATTCAAGATTCGCTTATTAAAATTTTTTGAAACTTTGCACGAGGGTTTGCCAGATTGGTCTCTTCAAAAAGTTATCTTACATTTTTTCTATAAAATGTACAGGGAAGCCAATAATTCACCCGGTATATAAAATTATATCAAATTCAATGAAACAAAGAGTGCTATTAAATTAAATGTTGGATATATACATATGTTCTGCAAAAAACTCGTTTTTCGTTAAAACTACTCTTACCCCCCCCCCACCCACCCCCAGCAGCTTACCAGTAAGAAATTATTTTGAAAAATCACTGTTTTTCATCCGTAATATCCAATTTAATTACACTATTTTTACACTAAATATTTATATATAAAATTATATCAAATTTAATAAAACAAACAGTGCTATCAAATTGGATGTTGGATATATATGTTCTGCAAAAAGCACGTTTTTTATAAACACTACCCTTGACCCCCCACCCACCCCCATAAGCTTACCAGTAAAAAATTATTATGAAAAATCACTATTTTTCGTCCGTAATATACAATTTAATTACACTATTTTTATACTAAATATTTGTATATAAAATTATATCAAATTTAATAAAACAAACAGAGCTATCAAATTGAATGTTGGATATATATGTTCTGCAAAAATCACGTTTTTTATAAACACTACCCTTACCCCCCCCACCCACCCCCAGCAGCTTACCAGTAAGAAATTCTTCTGAAAAATCACTATTTTTCGTCCGTAATATCCAATCTAATTACACTACTTTTATACTAAATATTTATTTATAAAATTATATTAAATTCAATTAAACAAACAATGCTTTTAAATTAAATGTTGGATATATATGTTCTGCAAAAGACTCGTTTTTTATAAAAACTACCCTTACCCCCCCACCCACCCCCAGCAGCTTACCAGTAAGAAATTCCTTGGAAAAATCACTGTTTTTCGTCCGTAATATCCAATCTAATAACGCTGTCTTTATACTAAATATTTATATAAAAAAATTATATAAAATTTAATTAAACAAACAGTGTTATTAAATTGGATGTTGAAACTGGGTGGACAGTATCTCACCCAGAATTGGAGCTTTTTAAAAGCTCTCGTCTGAGAGTTCCTTCCTCCTCTTAACACCAACGATACTCTGGATTGTCTGAGTCCAGAAAATAGTACAATTTTCGGGAAAAATCTTCAGCATTTCTCTAATTAAACTTCTGTAAAATCTCTGGATGCACAAAGACATTTAAACATCTTCCCTTTTTCTGTTTCAGGTGGCGAAAGATCCAGTGTTGGCTTTCCAGAAGGGTAAAGAACTGTGGGCCAGTTTAAGTAAGGACGAGCCGGAAAATCAGGCCCGTCCGGAAAATGTCGAGCAACTGATCGTCCTCCTGACAAGGGAATCCGCCAGACGGATCGTCCATTTACTCAATTTTACCGGAACGGTGGCACACAAAGTGAACAAAAAGGTCACCCACTCGATCGCCATCCTTGTCAATCGGTTTTTAAGGGTGGCTAACTCCGTTGTTAAGGTAACATGAGAATTAAGACCCCGTAAAAGATGTAAAGACTCTATTGATTGATATTTCTTAATTACAGACCGCTCACTTGGAACAGACTCAACAAAATGCCGTGTCCGTCATCAAATCAAGGGCATACTCTTTAACGATTTTTTTGAAGCAGCTTAATGTGCAGCTCACTGACCTATTGGTGAGTTATTGGGGATAAACGAACCCAATTTTATACAGAAACAAAAATATTTCTGGTTTAAATTCAGGTACTTTTGGAAAAATATCTAGGGGCATTAAGTCCGGAGATCTCGCTGGCCAATCTACCCGTGACTGAAGCATGTAAGAGTTTAAACGTGCATCTTGAGTTTGTTGCCTAAGTAAACGGGAGTTGCTCTTTGAAGGTTTTTTTTAGAAAGTTTGTGACTAGTTTTTGACAAAATTGGTCATAAGTTCCTTAATTTATCACCGATTTTTATGAAATATGGTTCGTAGAAAAGTGTTTTAATTTCAAACAAAAAATGTATCTATAAAATTTTTTATAAACTCAATGGTTTTGGAGTAAAATTTTTTCAAAGTTTTTTTTGTTCCTTTGCAACGAAAAAAATTATTTAATTATTACAGGCGCGGAAATAATAAAAAAAATAACACAAGAGTGATTTTAAAGTTCTACAAATCAATCATTTTAAAATTCGCGCCAATATTTAAATTAAAACTGGCCCTCTAGCGGCTAGTGCGAACTTATCACGTGCCGACCTAGGTGTCGCCCTAAGCAACGTACGAGATTAAAAAGAAAATCCGTCATAAGTTCCTTAATTTTTCACCGATTTTCATGAAATATGGTTCATAAGAAAGTGTTTTTAATTTCAAACAAAAAACGTATCTATAAATTTTTTTATAAACTCAATAGTTTTAGAGTAAAATTTTTTCAAAGTTTTTTTTTTCCTTTGCAACGAAAAAAATTATTTCATTATTACAGGCGCGGAAATAATAACAAAATTAACACAACAGTGATTTTAAAGTGTCACAAATCAATCATTTTAAAATTCGCGCCAATATTTAAATTAAAACTGGCCCTCTAGCGGCTAGTGCGAACTTATCACGTGCCTACCTAGGTGTCGCCCTAAGCAACGTACGAGATTAAAAAGAAAATCCGTCATAAGTTCCTTAATTTTTCACCGATTTTCATGAAATATGGTTCGTAAGAAAGTGCTTTTAATTTAAAACAAAAAATGTATCTATAAAATATTTTATAAACTCAATGGTTTTGGAGTAAAATTTTTTCAAAGTTTTTTTTGTTCCTTTGCAACGTAAAAAATTATTTTATTATTACAGGCGCGGAAATAATAACAAAATTAACACAACAGTGATCTTAAAGTTCCACTAGTTAATCATTTTCAAATTCGCGCCAATATTCAAATTTGAACTGGCCTCCTAGCGGCTAGTGCGAACTTTTCACGTGCCTACCTAGGTGTCGCCCTAAGCAACGTACGAGATTAAAAAGAAAATCCGTCATAAGTTCCTTAATTTTTCACCGATTTTAATGAAATATGGTTCATAAGAAAGTGTTTTTAATTTCAAACAAAAAATGTATCTATAAAATTTTTTATAAACTCAATAGTTTTAGAGTAAAATTTTTTCAAAGTTTTTTTTGTTCCTTTGCAACGAAAAAAATTATTTAATTATTACAGGCGTGGAAATAATAACAAAATTAACACAACAGTGATTTTAAAGTGTCACAAATCAATCATTTTAAAATTCGCGCCAATATTTAAATTAAAACTGGCCCTCTAGCGGCGAGTGCGAACTTTTCACGTGCCTACCTAGGTGTCGCCCTAAGCAACGTACGAGATTAAAAAGAAAATCCGTCATAAGTTCCTTAATTTTTCACCGATTTTCATGAAATATGGTTCGTAAAAAAGTGTTTTTAATTTCAAACAAAAAACGTATCTATAAATTTTTTTATAAACTCAATAGTTTTAGAGTAAAATTTTTTCAAAGTTTTTTTTGTTCCTTTGCAACGACAAAAATTATTTCGTTATTACAGGGGTGGAAATAATAACAAAATTAACACAAGAGTGATCTTAAAGTTCTACAAATCAATCATTTTCAAATTCGCGCCAATATTCAAATTTGAACTGGCCTCCTAGCGGCTAGTGCGAACTTTTCACGTGCCTACCTAGGTGTCGCCCTAAGCAACGTACGAGATGAAAGACAAAATCCGTCATAAGTTCCTTAATTTTTCACCGATTTTTATGAAGTATGGCTTGCAGGAAAGGATTTTTAATTCTACAAATAACGTATTAAAAAAAAATTATTTATTTAATGGTTTTTGCGTTAAATTAATTTTTTAAATTTATCCAAATAAAAATGATTTTTTGCTATAATTTCCTTATTCTTCAACCGATTTTTAAAAAATATGTCTTATATAACAGTGACTTTAATTCCAAATAAAAAACGCGTCAACAAAATTTTCTATAAATTCAATATTTCTAGAATAAAAAAATTCAAACATGTTTGTTCCCTTGTAATAAAAAAAATATTTCAAACAAGTCAAAAGGATTCGCCATAGTTTCGTTATTTTTCAGCCGATTTTCAAAAGAAATATCTTAAAAAAGAGCGTTTTTAATTCCCAATAGAAAATGCCTCTATAAAAATTTTATTTAAGTTAATATTTTCAGAGTAAAAAAATTTCAAAGTTTTTTATGCCTTTGCCAAAAAAAAAATATTTCCGTGCCAATAACAACAAATCAATAATTATTTACCAATCAATAATTTTAAAATTCATAATTCGTAAATCGAGACTTTATTCTGACTGCTTTATGACCAATAATGTGACGTAAGTGTTATTGGTGGGTTAGCCCCAAAGTGTTGGGCGCCAAAATGTCGACTAAACTTTTACCCAACATTCTCTCAGAAATTTCATTTTTGGGTGCACTTAGACCACTTTTGCATCTACAATCTTAACTTTGAGGCGTAAATTGCATTCCAGACGTTTCTTCTTGCACTTCTCGATTTAAAACCCTCTTTTCATTTTGAATGCCTCATGTTATGTTATACTTATATATAGGACAGCTGGGCTAAACAGCTCTCTAATGGGACAGTACCAAACGACGATGACCCTCAAACAACGATTCCGGTGCCGCTGATCTATCACCAAATGAAACTGCTTAACGTTAATGATAATTCGGTCAATAAAAACGGATACGAGCATCTCAATGCGAATTCTAATGCGGAAAAGTCGTCCGAGCAATAATTTTATGAGGATTTATGTTATTATACATATTCCTTGTTAGTATTGTTTATTTTTTAATTTAGATTGATCGAGAGAGACATATATTACTTTTATATTAATAAATTAGGGAGAAACCAATAATGTAACAATTAATATCGTTGGACTTTTGTCACGAGTAGATTTTACGTATTTATTCAAGAAACGTTATATTTTATATATATAAGCTTATAATTTTTAATACTATTTTTATGTACGTATGTCATAGTAATAAAACAGATATGTATGTTTTTAAGAGTTTTATTTTGTTAATTTTTTTTTATTGCATTGATGTTGTCGAAAGCGCTCTGGAAATCATAATAAACTACAGGCATTCGATGTCTATCTCTGCAACCGAGAGAGATAGAAACTTCAAAATTGGACCATAGATTCTCCTTGTAAATTCGTTGAATAGGTGCTTCAGGATTTTTCCAAAAAAAAATTAAAAATTAAGAAATTTGCCTTAGAAGTTGAGGATTTTTTTGTCCTGGAAATTTCGATATGGTGAGGATAAAATGCTTATATCTCTGTAACTAAGAGAGATAGAAACTTGAGAATTAAACCATAAATTCTTCTTATAAATTCGTTGGATAAGTATTTTAGGATTTTTCCAAAAAAAATTTTAGAACTAAGGAATTCGCTTTAGAAGTTAAGGGGTTCTTTTCCTGAAAATTTTGATATATTGAAGAAGACAAATGCTCATATCTCTAGAACCGAGAGAGATAGAAACTTGAAAATTGGACCATAGATTTTCCTTGTAAATTCGTTGGACACGTGTTTTAGGATTTTTCCAAAAAATTGTTTAAAACTAAGAAATTTGCTTTGGAAGTTAAGGGTTTTTTTTCGTGAAAATTTTGATATATGAAAGAAGACAAATGCTCATATCTCCAGAACCGAGAGAGATAAAAACTTGAAAATCGGACTATAGATTATCCTTATAAATTCGTTAGACACGTATTTCAGGATTTTTCCAAAAAAAATTTTAGAACTAAGAAATTTGCTTTGGAATTTAAGGGGTTTTTTTCCTGAAAATTTTGATATACTGAAGAAGTCAAATACTCATATCTCTAGAACCGAGAAAGATAGAAACTTAAAAATTGCACTATAGATTCTCCTTGTAAATTCGTTGGACACGTGTTTCAGGATTTTTCCAAAAAAAATTTTAGAACTAAGAAATTTGCTTTGGAATTTAAGGGTTTTTTTTCCTGAAAATTTTGATATACTGAAGAAGTCAAATGCTCATATCTCTACAACCGAGAGAGATAGAAACTTGAAAATTGCACCATAGATTCTCCTTGTAAATTCGTTGGATACGTGTTTCAGGATTTTTCCAAAAAAAATTTTAGAACTAAGAAATTTGCTTTGGAATTTAAGGGTTTTTTTTCGTGAAAATTTTGATATATGAAAGAAGACAAATGCTCATATCTCCAGAACCGAGAGAGATAGAAACTTGAAAATCGGACTATAGATTATCCTTATAAATTCGTTAGACACGTATTTCAGGATTTTTCCAAAAAAAATTTTAGAACTAAGAAATTTGCTTTGGAATTTAAGGGTTTTTTTTCCTGAAAATTTTGATATACTGAAGAAGTCAAATGCTCATATCTCTACAACCGAGAGAGATAGAAACTTGAAAATTGCACCATAGATTCTCCTTGTAAATTCGTTGGATACGTGTTTCAGGATTTTTCCAAAAAAAATTTTAGAACTAAGAAATTTGCTTTGGAATTTAAGGGTTTTTTTTCGTGAAAATTTTGATATATGAAAGAAGACAAATGCTCATATCTCCAGAACCGAGAGAGATAGAAACTTGAAAATCGGACTATAGATTATCCTTATAAATTCGTTAGACACGTATTTCAGGATTTTTCCAAAAAAAATTTTAGAACTAAGAAATTTGCTTTGGAATTTAAGGGGTTTTTTTCCTGAAAATTTTGATATACTGAAGAAGTCAAATACTCATATCTCTAGAACCGAGAAAGATAGAAACTTAAAAATTGCACTATAGATTCTCCTTGTAAATTCGTTGGACACGTGTTTCAGGATTTTTCCAAAAAAAATTTTAGAACTAAGAAATTTGCTTTGGAATTTAAGGGTTTTTTTTCCTGAAAATTTTGATATACTGAAGAAGTCAAATGCTCATATCTCTACAACCGAGAGAGATAAAAACTTGAAAATTGCACCATAGATTCTTCTTGTAAATTCGTTGGAGACATATTTTAGAACTTTTCCAAAAAAAATTTTAGAACTAAGAAATTCGCTTTGGAATTTAAGGCGTTTTTTTCCTGAAAATGTTGATATATGAAAGAAGACAAATGCTCATATCTCTAGAACCGAGAGAGATAGAAACTTGAAAATTGCACCATAGATTATCCTTGTAAATTCGTTAGACACGTATTTCAGGATTTTTCCAAAAAAAATTTTAGAATTAAGAAATTTGCTTTGGAACTTAAGGGGTTTTTTTCCTGAAAATTTTGATATACTGAAGAAGTCAAATGCTCATATCTCTAGAACCGAGAGAGATAGAAACTTGAAAATTGCACCATAGATTCTCCTTATAAATTCGTTGAACACGTGTTTCAGGATTTTTCCAAAAAAAATTTTAGAACTAAGAAATTTGCTTTGGAATTTAAGGGTTTTTTTTCCTGAAAATTTTGATATACTGAAGAAGTCAAATGCTCATATCTCTAGAACCGAGAGAGATAGAAACTTGAAAATTGCACCATAGATTATCCTTGTAAATTCGTTAGACACGTATTTCAGGATTTTTCAAAAAAAAATTTTAGAACTAAGAAATTTGCTTTGGAATTTAAGGGTTTTTTTTCGTGAAAATTTTGATATATGAAAGAAGACAAATGCTCATATCTCCAGAACCGAGAGAGATAGAAACTTGAAAATCGGACTATAGATTATCCTTATAAATTCGTTAGACACGTATTTCAGGATTTTTCCAAAAAAAATTTTAGAACTAAGAAATTTGCTTTGGAATTTAAGGGGTTTTTTTCCTGAAAATTTTGATATACTGAAGAAGTCAAATACTCATATCTCTAGAACCGAGAGAGATAGAAACTTGAAAATTGGACCATTGATTCTCCTTGTAAATTCATTAGACACGTATTTCAGGATTTTTTCAAAAAAAATTTAAGAATTAAGAAATTCGATTTGGAAGTTAAGGGTTTTTTTTCGTGAAAATTTTGATATATGAAAGAAGACAAATGCTCATATCTCCAGAACCGAGAGAGATAGAAACTTGAAAATCGGACTATAGATTATCCTTATAAATTCGTTAGACATGTATTTCAGGATTTTTCCAAAAAAAATTTTAGAACTAAGAAATTTGCTTTGGAATTTAAGGGGTTTTTTTCCTGAAAATTTTGATATACTGAAAAAGTCAAATACTCATATCTCTAGAACCGAGAGAGATAGAAACTTGAAAATTGCACCATAGATTCTCCTTGTAAATTCGTTGGACACGTGTTTCAGGATTTTTCCAAAAAAAATTTTAGAACTAGGAAATTTGCTTTGGAATTTAAGGGTTTTTTTTCCTGAAAGTTTTGATATACTGAAGAAGTCAAATGCGCATATCTCTAGAACCGAGAGAGATAGAAACTTGAAAATTGCACCATAGATTATCCTTGTAAATTCGTTGGACACGTGTTTCAGGATTTTTCCAAAAAAAAATTTAGAACTAAGAAATTTGCTTTGGAATTTAAGGGGTTTTTTTCCTGAAAATTTTGATATACTGAAGAAGTCAAATGCTCATATCTCTAGAGCTGAGAGAGATAGAAACTTGAAAATTGCACCATAGATTCTCCTTGTAAATTCGTTGGACACGTGTTTCAGGATTTTTCCAAAAAAAATTTTAGAACTAAGAAATTTGCTTTAGAAGTTAAGGGGTTCTTTACCTGAAAATTTTGATATATTGAAGAAGACAAATGCTCATATCTCTAGAACCGAGAGAGATAGAAACTTGAAAATTGCACCATAGATTCTCCTTGTAAATTCGTTGGACACGTGTTTTAGGATTTTTCCAAAAAATTGTTTAAAACTAAGAAATTTGCTTTGGAACTTAAGGATTTTTTTTCCTGAAAATTTTGATATATTAAAGAAGACAAATGCTCATATCTCTAGAACCGAGAAAGATAAAAACTTGAAAATTGGACCATAGATTCTCCTTGTAAATTCATTAGACACGTATTTTAGGATTTTCCCAAAAAAAATTTTAGAATTAAGAAATTCGATTTGGAAGTTAAGGGTTTTTTTTCGTGAAAATTTTGATATATGAAAGAAGACAAATGCTTATATCTCCAGAACCAAGAGAGATAGAAACTTGAAAATCGGACTATAGATTATCTTTGTAAATTCGTTAGACACGTATTTCAGGATTTTTCCAAAAAAAATTTTAGAACTAAGAAATTTGCTTTGGAATTTAAGGGTTTTTTTCCTGAAAATTTTGATATACTGAAGAAGTCAAATGCTCATATCTCTAGAACCGAGAGAGATAGAAACTTGAAAATTGCACCATAGATTATCCTTGTAAATTCGTTAGACACGTATTTCAGGATTTTTCCAAAAAAAATTTTAGAACTAAGAAATTTGCTTTGGAATTCAAGGGTTTTTTTTCCTGAAAATTTTGATATACTGAAGAAGTCAAATGCTCATATCTCTAGAACCGAGAGAGATAGAAACTTGAAAATTGCACCATAGATTATCCTTGTAAATTCGTTAGACACGTATTTCAGGATTTTTCCAAAAAAAATTTTAGAACTAAGAAATTTGCTTTGGAATTTAAGGGTTTTTTTTCCTGAAAATTTTGATATACTGAAGAAGTCAAATGCTCATATCTCTAGAACCGAGAGAGATAGAAACTTGAAAATTGCACCATAGATTATCCTTGTAAATTCGTTAAACACGTATTTCAGGATTTTTCCAAAAAAAATTTTAGAACTAAGAAATTTGCTTTGGAATTTAAGGGGTTTTTTTCCTGAAAATTTTGATATACTGAAGAAGTCAAATGCTCATATCTCTAGAACCGAGAGAGATAGAAACTTGAAAATTGCACCATAGATTCTTCTTGTAAATTCGTTGGACACGTGTTTCAGGACTTTTCCAAAAAAAATTTTAGAACTAAGAAATTCGCTTTGGAAGTTAAGGGGTTTTTTTTCCTGAAAATTTTGATATATTGAAGAAGACAAATGCTCATATCTCTAGAACCGAGAGAGATAGAAACTTGAAAATTGAACCATAAATTCTCCTTGTAAATTCATTGGACACGTATTTCAGGATTTTTTCAAAAAAAAAAATTAAATTAAGAAATTTGAATTGGAAGTTGAGGACTTTTTGTCCTGGAAATTTCGATATGGTGTGGATAAAATTCTTATATCTCTGTAACCAACAGAGATAGAAGCTTGAGAATTAGAACGTAAATTCTTCTTATAAATTCGTTGGACACGTATTTTAGGATTTTTCCAAAAAATTGTTTAAAACGAAGAAATTGCCTTGGAATTTGAGGATTTCTTTGTCTGAAAATTTTGATATATTGAAGAAGACAAATACTCATATCTCTAGAACCGAGAGAGATAGGAACTTGAAAATTGGACCATAGATTCTTCTCGTAAATTTGTTGGACACGTGTTTCAGGATTTTTTCAAAAAAAAAATAAAAAATAAGAAATTTGCCTTGAAAATTAAGAATTTTTTTGTCCTGGAAATTCTGATATGCTACTGACAAAATGTTTATATCTCTGTAACTAAGAGAGATAGAAACTTGAAAATTAAATCGTCAATTCTTCTTAGAAATTCGTTGGATACGTGTTTCAGGATTTTTCCTAAAAATTATTTAGAACTAAGAAATTTGCTTTGGAAGTTGAGGATTTTTTTGTCCTGGAAATTTCGATATGGTGTGGATAAAATGCTTATATCTCTGTAACTAAGAAAGATAAAGACTTGAAAATTAAAACATAAATTCTCCTTATAAATTCGTTAAACACGTGTTTCAAGATTTTTCCAAAAAAAATTTTAGAACTAAGAAATTCGCTTTGGAAGTTAAGGGTTTTTTTTTCGTGAAAATTTTGATATATGAAAGAAGACAAATGCTCATATCTCTAGAACCAAGAGAGATAGAAACTTGAAAATTGGACCATAGATTGTCCTTGTAAATTCATTGGACCCGTATTTCAGGATTTTTTCAAAATAAAATTAATAATTAAGAAATTTGCCTTGGAAGTTAGGAGGTTTTTTGCCTGAAAATTCTGATATATTAAAGAAGACAAATGTTCAAATCTCTAGAACCGAGAGAGATAGAAGCTTGAAAATTGGACCATATATTCTCCTTATAAATTTGTTAGACACGTATTTTAGGATTTTTCCAAATAAAATTTTAGAACTAAGAAATTCGCTTTGGAAGTTCAGGGGTTTTTTTCCTGAAAATTTTGATATATTGAAGAAGACAAATGCTCATATCTCTAGAACCGAGAGAGATAGAAACTTGAAAATCGGACCATATATTCTCCTCATAAATTCGTTGGACACGTGTTTGAGGATTTTGCCAAAAAAAAATTAAAATTAAGAAATTTGCCTTGGAATTTGAGGATTTTTTTGTTCTGGAAATTTCGATATGCTACTGACAAAATGCTTATATCTTCGTAACTAAGAAAGATAGAGACTTGAAGTTTATATCATAAATTCCTCTTATAAATTCGTTGGATACGTGTTTTAGGATTTTTTCAGAAAATTGCTTAAAACTGAGAAATTTGCTATGGAAGTTAAGGGTTTTTGTCCTGAAAATTTTAATATATTGAAGAAGACAAATGCTCATATCTCTAGAACCGAGAGAGATAGAAACTTGTAAATTAGACCATAGATTCTTCTTGTAAATTCATTGGACACGTATTTCAGGATTTTTCCAAAAAAAAAATTAAAGTTAAGAAATTCGCCTTGGAAGTTAAGGATTTTTTTGTCCTGGAAATTTCGATATGGTGTGGATAAAATGCTTATATCTCTGTAACCAAAAGAGATAGAAACTTGAAAATTAGAACGTAAATTCTCCTTATAAATTCTTTAAAAACGTATTTCAGCACTTTTCCAAAAATTTATTTAAAACTAAGAAATTCGCTTTGGAATTTAAGGGTTTTTTTCCTGAAAATTTTGATATATTGAAGAAGACAAATGCTCATATCTCTAGAACCGAGAGAGATAGAAACTTGAAAATTAGACCATATATTCTCCTAATAAATTCGTTGGACACGTGTTTCAGGATTTTTCCAAAAAAAAATTTAAAATTAAGAAATTTGCCTTGGAATTTAAAAAAATGTTTTTTTCCTGAAAATTTTTGTATGCTAAGAACAAAATGCTCATATCTCTGCAACTAAGAGAGATAGAAACTTGAAAATCGGACCATATATTCCTCTTATAAAATCGTTAGACACGTATTTCAGGACTTTTCCAAAAAATTGTTTGAAGCCAAGAAATTGGCCTTGAAAGATTAAAATTCAATTTCCTTAAAACTTTAATACATTAGAGGAAACAAAATGCTCATATCTCTGCAACCGAGAGAGATAGAGGCTTGAAAGTTGAACCATAGATTCCTCCCATAAAGACATAAATCATCAATTAATTTCTTAAAATAAAAAATAAATAATATATTGCAAAATATATAAAAAAGTCATAGCTACACTACATTTAATTACCGCGAGAATTCGGTCATTCAAGGCTTCGGCACGTTAAATATCTCCTCAAATTCCTTGGCAAACTCATCGTGACTCGCCTTTTTAACGGTCAAGGGCTTATTATTGCTCTCAAAGTACCGAGTATCCGTTTCACCATCCACTTTAGGCACGTACGCAGGCACAACCTTCCGAGATAAAATCTGATCAAAGTCGGTATTCTTAAACCAGTCGTGCCCCTTGATATCCTTAACTCCGTTCTTCAGAAGGCCAAATCTACGATGAGAGATCGTCAATTTAAGCAGACCTTCACTCTACCGTTAGCTCCGACCTTTTGGACCTATCCACCATCAGGATATTGCTCAGAAGGTCTTTCAGTGATTTGGAAAACGCCGGTGGACAAGTGTACTTTCCGGACACGATTTTCTCGTAAAGCCTCATGGGATCTTTGGCGAAAAATGGGGCGTAGCCCGCGTTCATTTCGAAAATGAGAACACCATAGGACCAATAGTCCACCGACTTATTGTAGCCTTGGCTCAGGATTATTTCCGGTGCCAAGTACTCAGGAGTACCTGGAAGAATGACGTCACTAACCTACTTTATGTGGACGACATCACTACACCTACCACACAAAGTGTACGTTCTGGTATTGTCGATTTTCTTACAGAACCCCAGGTCTGTGATCTTCAGGTACCCCTGGATGTCAAGCAGTATGTTTTCAGGCTTCAGATCCCTAAAACAATAATTAAATCGATCCATTTACAGGAGCAAGCGCATTGAAAACCAGGCAAGTGAGGCTCCGCCCATCGGGGCGCGGCCCACTGCGACGGTCTCCCCCCACCACCATCGCGGTCTGAATATAAAGTCGAGCGTCGCGAAGCGGTGAGTCTGCAGTAGGTTTTCGGTGTGGGAGTCGGACGGACCTTCTTAAGTTTTTATTGGAGCGAAAGAAGCGGTTGTAGAGAGAGTGTGAGATTCTGCTGTGGTGGGAGAAGGAAAGAAAGGAGATCGTCCGCAAGTTGACTCCTTTTTTCTTCTGCACCTATCCGTTGTATTGAGTACAAGAGTTAGACAAGTAAATCTTCTGGCTTACCTATAAATAACTCCTAAATGATGCAGATACTCGAACCCTAAAATGACCTGTGCAGCGTAAAACTTCGCCAATGGCTCCTCAAACTTCTTCAGCTCACGTAGATGAGTGAACATGTCTCCAGCGTTGGCAAACGACATGCATATGCCCACGTAAACGTTGTCCTAAAAAAATAACAAATTATTATTTAAAGGTAAATAATGGCACAGCAGTTGCTCACCATGAAGAACGCATACATGTCAATGATGAATGGGAAATTGATGTTCTTCATCAGCTTAATTTCGGCACCGGTGTGAGCCAACTGTCTCGTTTTAATTATGTTGACCTTCTCCATTAGTTTGAGTGCGTAGGTCTTACTGTTCCTTTTGTCCCTGAAATTAATCGGATCATAATTATGCATATGTTTCCTTCTGATCCTCTAGTGAGTAAATGACTTAATATAATCTGCAAGCTGTTGGAGGACAATTTAGATGTACTGCACACGGACTTCTCGAAGGCTTTTGACCACTTGCATCCCAAATAGCTTTGGTCCCATATCCGTGTTGGGTATTGCCTACTTTTAGGATCATCATGACGTACGAGATAAAAGACAAAATGCGTCATAAGTTCCTTAATTCTCTACCGATTTTTATAAAATATGGCTCAAAAGAAAGGGTTTTTAATTCCAAACAAACAATCGCTCTATAAAAATTTTAATTAACTCAATATTTTCAGAGTAAAAAAAATTCAAAGACTTTTGTTCCCTTGCCACCAAAAAAATGATTTCGTTATTACAGGCGTTGAAATAATAACAAAATTACCATAACAGCCATTTTACACTTCTGCCAATCAATAATTTTGAAATTCGCGCCAATATTCAGACTTGAACTGGCCCCCTAGCGGCGAGCGCTAACTTGCCACGTGTCTCCGTAGGTGTCGCCCTAAGCGACGTATGAGATGAAAGACAAAATGCGTCATAAGTTCCTTAATTCTTTACCGATTTTTATGAAGTATGGCTTAGAAGAAAGGGTTTTTAATTCCAAACAACTAATCATTCTATAAAAATTTTAATTAGCTCAATATTTTCAGAGTAAAAAAAATTCAAAGGCTTTTGCTCCCTTGCCTTCAAAAAAATTATTTCGTTATTACAGGCGTGGAAATAATAATAAAATTACCACAACAGCGACTTTACAGTTGCGCCGATCAATAATTTTAAAATTCGCGCCAATATTCAAACTTGAACTAGCCCCCTAGCGGCGAGCGCTAACTTGCCACGTGTCTCCGTAGGTGTCGCCCTAAGCGACGTATGAGATGAAAGACAAAATGCGTCATAAGTTCCTTAATTCTTTACCGATTTTTATGAAGTATAGCTTAAAAAAAAGAGTTTTTAATTTCAAATAAGAAATGTATCTATAAAAATTTTTGTTTACTCAATATTTTTCTAGTAAAAAGGCATTTTGAGAAAATTAATTACCTTGAGCACTTCAAGGTTTATCTCAATTTCCGCACTAAAATTTTAATAATAAAAGCTTAAAAACTAAACAGGAGCCTGCGCTTAAGTGTTCCCTATAAGACACATCAAGATTTTAATACAAATTTTTGACTAGTTTTTGAGATATTTATAGATTTTTCCAGTAGGGGAAAATTTGGAAAAAATTGTACAAGCCACAGACAAAATCCGTCATAAGTTTCTTAATTTTTTACCGATTTTCATCAAGTAGAGCTCAAAAGAAAGTATTTTTAATTTCAAATAAATAATCTATCTATAAAAATTTTAAGTAACCTAATATTTTCAGAGTAAAAAAAAATCAAAAGCTTTTGCTCCCTTGCCTTCAAAAAAATTATTTCGTTATTACAAGCGTGGAAATAATAACAAGATTATTTGCAACAGCGACTTTACAGTTCCGCCAATCAATAATTTTAAAATTCGCGCCAATATTCAAGCTTAAACTGGCCCCCTAGCGGCGAGTGCTAACTTGCCACGTGAGTCCTAGATGTCGCCCTAAACGACGTACGAGATGAAAGACAAAATGCGTCATAAGTTCCTTAATTCTTTACCGCTTTTTATAAAATATGGCTTAAAAGAAAGTGTTTTTAATTATAAACAAATAACTTCTCTATAAAAATTTTAATTAACTCAATATTTTCAGAGTAAAAAAAATTCAAAGACTTTTGTTCCCTTGCCACCAAAAAAATGATTTCGTTATTACAGGCGTTGAAATAATAACAAAATTACCATAACAGCCATTTTACACTTCTGCCAATCAATAATTTTGAAATTCGCGCCAATATTCAGACTTGAACTGGCCCCCTAGCGGCGAGCGCTAACTTGCCACGTGTCTCCGTAGTTGTCGCCCCAAATGACGTACGAGATGAAAGACAAAATGCGTCATAAGTTCCTTAATTATTTACCGATTTTTATAAAAGATGGCTTAAAAGAAAGGATTTTTAATTTCAAACAAATAACCTCTCTATAAAAATTTTAATTAACTCAATATTTTCAGAGTAAAAAAATTCAAAAGCTTTTGCTCCCTTGCCTTCAAAAAAATTATTTCGTTATTACAGGCGTGGAAATAATAACAAAATTATTTGCAACAGCGACTTTACAGTTCCGCTAATCAATAATTTTAAAATTCGCGCCAATATTCAAACTTGAACTGGCCCCCTAGCGGCGAGCGCTAACTTGCCACGTGTCTCCGTAGATGTCGCCCTAAGCGACGTATGAGATGAAAGACAAAATCAGTCATAAGTTCCTTAATTTTTGACCGATTTTTATTAAGTATGGATTAAAAGAAAGGGTTTTTAATTCCAAACAAATAATCTCTCTATAAAAATTTTAATTAACTCAATATTTTCAGAGTAAAAAAAAAATCAAAAGCTTTTGCTCCCTTGCCTTCAAAAAAATTATTTCGTTATTACAGGCGTGGAAATAATAACAAAATTATTTGCAACAGCGACTTTACAGTTTCGCTAATCAATAATTTTAAAATTCGCGCCAATATTCAAACTTGAACTGGCCCCCTAGAGACGCGCGCTAACTTGCCACGTGTCTCCGTAGTTGTCGCCCCAAATGACGTACGAGATAAAAGAGAAAATGGGTCATAAGTTCCTTAATTCTTTACCGATTTTTATGAAGTATGGCTTAAAAAAAAGAGTTTTTAATTTCAAATAAGAAATGTATCTATAAAAATTTTTGTTTACTCAATATTTTACCAGTAAAAAGGCATTTTGAGAAAATTAATTACCTTGAGCACTTCAAAGTTTATCTCAATTTCCCCACTAAAATTTTAATTATTAAACCTTAAAAACTAAACAGGAGCCTGCGCTCAAGGGTCCCCTATAAGACACATCAAGATTTTAATACAAATTTTTGACTAGTTTTTGAGATATTTATAGATTTTTCCAGTAGTGGACAATTTGGAAAAAATTGTCCAAGCCACAGACCGAATCTGTCATAAGTTCGTTAATTTTATACCGATTTTCATCAAGTAGAGCTCAAAAGAAAGTATTTTTAATTTCAAATAAATAATCTATCTATAAAAATTTTAATTAACCTAATATTTTCAGAGTAAAAAAAAATTCAAAGGCTTTTGCTCCCTTGCCTTCAAAAAAATGATTTCGTTATTACAGGCGTTGAAATAATAACAAAATTACCACAACAGCGACTTTACAGTTCCGCCAATCAATAATTTTAAAATTCGCGCCAATATTCAAACTTGAACTGGCTCCCTAGCGGCGAGCGCTTACTTGCCACGTGTGTCCTAGATGTCGCCCTAAACGACGTACGAGATGAAAGACAAAATGCGTCATAAGTTACTTAATTCTTTACCGATTTTTATGATATATGGCTTAGAAGAAAGGATTTTTAATTTCAAACAAATAATCTCTCTATAAAAATTTTAATTAACTCAATATTTTCAGAGTAAAAAAAATTCAAAAGCTTTTGTTCCCTTGCCTTCAAAAAAATTATTTCGTTATTACAGGCGTAGAAATAATAACAAAATTATTTACAACAGCGACTTTACAGTTCCGCCAATCAATAATTTTAAAATTCGCGCCAATATTCAGACTTGAACTGGCCCCCTAGCGGCGAGTGCTAACTTGCCACGTGTCTCCTAGATGTCGCCCTAAGCGACGTATGAGATGAAAGACAAAATGCGTCATAAGTTCCTTAATTATTTACCGATTTTTATGAAGTATGGCTTAGAAGAAAGTGTTTTTAATTTCAAACAAATAATCTATCTATAAAAATTTTAATTAACTCAATATTTTCAGAGTAAAAAAAATTCAAAGGCTTTTGCTCCCTTGCCATCAAAAAAATGATTTTATTATTACAGGCGTAGAAATAATAACAAAATTATTTACAACAGCGACTTTACAGTTGCGCCGATCAATAATTTTAAAATTCGCGCCAATATTCAAACTTGAACTGGCCCCCTAGCGGCGCGCGCTAACTTGCCACGTGTCTCCGTAGGTGACGCCCTAAACGACGTACGAGATGAAAGACAAAATCAGTCATAAGTTCCTTAATTATTCACCGATTTTTATGAAATATGGCTTATAAGAAAGTGATTTTAATTCCAAACAAATAATCTCTCTATAAAAATTTTAATTAACTCAATATTTTCAGAGTAAAAAAAATTCAAAGACTTTTGTTCCCTTGGCACCAAAAAAAATGATTTTACTATTATAGGTATAGAAATAATAACAAAATTACCACAACAGCAATTTTAAAATTTCACCGATCAATAATTTTAAAATTCGCGCCAATATTCAAACTTGAACTAGCCCCCTAGCGGCGAGCGCTTACTTGCCACGTGTCTCCGTAGATGTCGCCCTAAGCGACGTATGAGATGAAAGACAAAATCAGTCATAAGTTCCTTAATTTTTGACCGATTTTTATTAAGTATGGATTAAAAGAAAGGGTTTTTAATTCCAAACAAATAATGTATCTACAAAAATTTTTATTTACCCAATGGTTTTTGCATTAAAATTTTTTTTTGGGAAATTTGGTCAATAAAAGCGAAAATTCACCATAACTTCCTTATTTATCCAGCGATTTTAATAAAATTTATCTTATAAAAGAGCGCTTTTAATCCTAAACAAAAAATGTATAATAAAAAATGCATTCAGACTGCCTTATGACTAATAAAGTTACGTAAGTCTTATTAATATGTTAGCGCCAAAGTGTTGGGCGCCAAAATGTCGACTGTACATCAAAATTGAACGAAAGTTTTACCGGATGTCATGTTCATTTTTGCGCTTCTCATTACCTCAATATTATTACTTTATTCGGTTTATTAAGTTCTTACCTACCTGCAAAGGACAACCATTCCAAACGACCCGGATCCCAAGATTTTCAATATATCAAAATCATTTAGGGTGCAATTTTGCTTAATCTCCTGGTTGTACTTTACTTCGAACTCCCTCTTTGCCCTACGGAGAAACTGATCGAAATAGGAAAAGTGCTTTTGAAGTTTTTCATCCACCGCCATAGGTCCAGGAGTGAGGCCTTTTGAATTTCCCTTTTTTAATGTTTTACGTTTAACCATTAAATCATTTTTGAAAGTGACACGTTTGATAGGTGTCGCGTTTAGGCACGTTCTATTTAGGTCATATAGAACCTCCCTTTAGTTACATCTCTATTGGACAAACAAGCAACCCTTGCTCACTTGAAACTGTGGAAAAAAGGAGGATAACGTCATTTGGGAAGGAGGAGGGCTGCAGGGATACTTCCCTTCAAGGAATAACTTTAGGCTTTCACCTCTGATCATTTGATCCTATTTTGCTTCACTCCATGTACCACACCAGACTTCCTTCCAACATTTCCTATAGAGCGAATGGTGGATTGAACCTGGAACATCAACAAGACGTTAGACAATTGATTACTGCATGAATTCGTCAATTTGAAGCCAAATTACTTGATTGGGAATGCAAGGAATCGATGCCCAAGGATCTATTTGAACGGAAAATGGCAGAAATAACGTCCTGTCAAGCCACCAGACTTGCGTCCTACGTTTTCTATGGAGCAAATGGTCGATTGAGCTTGGAACGTCAGCAAGGCCTTCAACAAGACGTTGGACAATTGATTACTGCATGAATTCAACACTTTGAAGCCAAATTACTTGATTGGAAATGCAAGAAATCTATGCCCAAGGGTCTATTTGGAGCAAAACAAGCAGAAACAACGTCCTGCCAAGCCACCAGACTTGCGTCCTACGTTTTCTATGGAGCAAATGGTCGATTGAGCTTGGAACATCAGCAAGGCCTTCGACAAGGCATTGGACAATTGATTACTGCATAAATTTACCACTTTGAAGCCAAATTGCTTGATTGAGAAGGCAAGGAATCGATGCTTAAGGGTCTATTTGAACGAAAAAAGGCAGAAACAACGTCTTGACAAGACACCAGACTTGCGTTCTACGTTTCTTATGGAGCAAATGTTTGAATGAGCTTGGAACATCAGCAAGGCCTTCGACAAGATGTTGGACAATTGATTACTGCATGAATTTACCACTTTGAAGCCAAATAACTTGATTGGGAATGCAAGGAATCGATGCCCAAGGATCTATTTGAATTGAAAATGGCAGAAACAACGTCCTGTCAAGCCACCAGACTTGCGTCCTACGTTTTCTATGGAGCAAATGGTCGATGGAGTTTGGAACATCAGCAAGGCCTTCGACCAGACGTTGGACAATTGATTACTGCATAAATTCATCACTTTGAAGCCAAATTACTTAATTGGGAATGCAAGGAATCGATGCCCAAGGGTCTATTTGAACGAAAAAAGGCAGAAACAACGTCCTGCCAAGCCACCAGACTTGCGTCCTACGTTTCTTATGAAGTAAATGGTGGATTGAGCTTGGAACATTAGCAAGGCCTTCGACAAGACGTTGGACAATTGATTACTGCATGAATTCATCACTTGGAAGCCAAATTACTTCATTGGGAATGCAAGAAATCGATGCCCAACGGTCTATTTGAACGGAAAAAGACAGAAACAACATCCTGCCAAGCCACCAGACTTACGTTCTACGTTTTCTATGGAGCAAATGGTCGATTGAGCTTGGAACATCAGCAAGGCCTTCGACAAGGCATTGGACAATTGATTACTGTATGAATTTACCACTTTGAAGCCAAATTACTTCATTGGGAATGCAAGGAATCGATGCCCAAGGGTCTATTTGAACCGAAACAGGCAGAAACAACGTCCTACCAAGCGACCAGACTTGCGTTCTACGTTTTTTATGGAGCAAATGGTAGATTGAGCTTGGAACATCAGCAAGGCCTTCGCCAAGACATTGGACAATTGATTACTGCATGAATTTACCACTTTGAAGCCAAATAACTTGATTGGGAATGCAAGGAATCGATGCCCAAGGGTCTATTTGAACGGAAACAGGCAGAAACAACGTCCTGTCAAGACACCAGACTTGCGTCCTACGTTTTCTATGGAGCAAATGGTCGATTGAGTTTGGAACATCAGCAAGGCCTTCGACCAGACGTTGGACAATTGATTACTGCATGAATTCGTTACTTTGAAGCCAAATTACTTGATTGGGAATGCAAGAAATCGATGCCCAAGGGTCTATTTGAACGAAAAAAGGCAGAAACAACGTCTTGACAAGACACCAGACTTGCACTCTATGTTTTCTATGGAGAAAATGGTTGATTGAGCTTGGAACATCAGCAAGGCCTTCGCCAAGATGTTGGACAATTGTTTACTGCATAAATTATCACTTTGAAGCCAAATTATTTGATTGGGAATGCAAGGAATCGATGCCCAAGGGTCTATTTGAACGGAAAAAGGCAGAAGCAACGTCCTGCCAAGCCACCAAACTTGCCTCCTACGTTTTCTATGGAGCAAATGGTCGATTGAGCTTGGAACATCAGCAAGGCCTTTGACAAGACGTTGGACAATTGATTATCGCATAAATTTACCACTTTGAAGCCAAATTACTTGATTGGGGATGCAAGGAATTGATGCCCAAGGGTCTATTTGAACGGAAAAAGGCAAAAACAGCGTCCTGCCAAGCCACCAGACTTGCGTCCTACGTTTTCTATGGAGCAAATGGTCGATTGAGCTTGGAACATCAGCAAGGCCTTCAACAAGACGTTGGACAATTGATTACTGCATAAACTCATCACTTTAAAGCCAAATTATTTGATTGGGAATGCAAGGAATCGATGCCCAAGGGTCTATTTGAACGGAAAATGGCAGAAACAATGTCCTACCAAGACACCAGACTTGCGTTCTTCGGTTCCTATGGAGCAAATGGTCGATTGAGCTTGGAACATCAGCAGGGTCTTCGACCAGACGTTGAACAATTGATTACTGCATGAATTCGTCACTTCGAAGCCAAATTACTTGATTGGGGATGCAAGGAATCGATGCCTAAAGCTCTATTTGAACGGAAAATGGCAGAAACAACGTCCTGCCAAGCCACCAGACTTGCGTCCTACGTTTTCTGTGGAGCAAATGGTCTATCGAACCTGGAACATAAGCAAGGCTTTCGATCAGACATTGGACAATTGTTTACTGCATGAATTCAACACTTTGAAGCCAAATTACTTGATTGGGAATGCAAGGAATCGATGTCCAAGGGTCTACTTGCACAGAAAAAGACAGAAACAACGTCCTGCCAAGCCACCAGACTTGCGTTCTACGTTTTTTATGGAGCAAATAATCGATTGAGCTTGGAACATCAGAAAGGCCTTCGACCAGACGTTGGACAATTGATTACTGCATAAATTCAACACTTTGAAGCAAATTACTTGATTGGGAATGCAAGGAATCGATGCCCAAGGGTCTATTTGAACGGAAAATGGCAGGAGCAACGTCCTGCCAAGCCACCAGACTTGCGTCCTATGTTTTCTGTGGAGCAAATGGTTTATTGAACCTGGAACATAAGCAAGGCTTTCGATCAGACATTGGACAATTGATTACTGCATGAATTCGTCACTTCGAAGCCAAATTACTTGATTGGGGATGCAAGGAATCGATGCCTAAAGCTCTATTTGAACGGAAAATGGCAGAAACAACGTCCTGCCAAGCCACCAGACTTGCGTTCTACGTTTTCTATGGAGCAAATGGTCGATTGAGCTTGAAACATCAGCAAGGTCTTCAACAAGACGTTGGACAATTGATTACTGCATGAATTCAACACTTTGAAGCTAAATAACTTGATTGGGAATGCAAGACATCGATGCCCAAGGGTCTATTTGAACGAAAAAAGGCAGAAACAACGTCCTGCCAAGCCACCAGACTTGCGTTCTACGTTTCCTGTGAAGCAAATGGTCGATTGAGCTTGGAACATCAGCAAGGCCTTCGATTAGACGTTGGACAATTGATTACCGCATAAATTTAACACTTTGAAGCCGAATTACTTGATTGGGAATGCAAGGAATCGATGCCCAAGGGTCTATTTGAACGGAAAATGGCAGAAACGACGTCCTGTCAAGCCACCAGACTTGCGTTCTACGTTTTCTGTGGAGCAAATGGTCGATTGAGCTTGGAACATCAGCAAGGCCTTCGACAAGACATTGGACAATTGATTACTGCATAAATATATCACTTTGAAGCTAAATTACTTGATTGAGAAGGCAAGGAATCGATGCTTAAGGGTCTATTTGAACGAAAAAAGGCAGAAACAACGTCTTGACAAGACACCAGACTTGCGTTCTACGTTTCTTATGGAGCAAATGTTTGAATGAGCTTGGAACATCAGCAAGGCCTTCAACAAGAGGTTGGCCAATTGATTACTGGATGAATTCAACACTTTGAAGCCAAATTTCTTGATTGGGAATGCAAGGAATCGATGCCCAAGGGTCTATTTGAACGGAAAATGGCAAAAGCAACGTCCTGACAAGATACCAGACTTGCGTTCTATGTTTTCTATGGAGAAATGGTCGATTGAGCTTGAAACATCAGCAAGGTCTTTGATCAGACGTTGGACGATTGATTACTGCATAAATTTACCACTTTGAAGCCAAATTACTTGATTGGAAACGCAAGGAATCGATGCTTAAGGGTCTATTTGAACGGAAACAGGCAGAAACAACGTCCTGTCAAGACACCAGACTTGCGTCCTACGTTTTCTATGGAGCAAATGGTCGATTGAGTTTGGAACATCAGCAAGGCCTTCGACCAGACGTTGGACAATTGATTACTGCATGAATTCGTTACTTTGAAGCCAAATTACTTGATTGGGAATGCAAGAAATCGATGCCCAAGGGTCTATTTGAACGAAAAAAGGCAGAAACAACGTCTTGACAAGACACCAGACTTGCACTCTATGTTTTCTATGGAGAAAATGGTTGATTGAGCTTGGAACATCAGCAAGGCCTTCGCCAAGATGTTGGACAATTGTTTACTGCATAAATTATCACTTTGAAGCCAAATTATTTGATTGGGAATGCAAGGAATCGATGCCCAAGGGTCTATTTGAACGGAAAAAGGCAGAAGCAACGTCCTGCCAAGCCACCAAACTTGCCTCCTACGTTTTCTATGGAGCAAATGGTCGATTGAGCTTGGAACATCAGCAAGGCCTTTGACAAGACGTTGGACAATTGATTATCGCATAAATTTACCACTTTGAAGCCAAATTACTTGATTGGGGATGCAAGGAATTGATGCCCAAGGGTCTATTTGAACGGAAAAAGGCAAAAACAGCGTCCTGCCAAGCCACCAGACTTGCGTCCTACGTTTTCTATGGAGCAAATGGTCGATTGAGCTTGGAACATCAGCAAGGCCTTCAACAAGACGTTGGACAATTGATTACTGCATAAACTCATCACTTTAAAGCCAAATTATTTGATTGGGAATGCAAGGAATCGATGCCCAAGGGTCTATTTGAACGGAAAATGGCAGAAACAATGTCCTACCAAGACACCAGACTTGCGTTCTTCGGTTCCTATGGAGCAAATGGTCGATTGAGCTTGGAACATCAGCAGGGTCTTCGACCAGACGTTGAACAATTGATTACTGCATGAATTCGTCACTTCGAAGCCAAATTACTTGATTGGGGATGCAAGGAATCGATGCCTAAAGCTCTATTTGAACGGAAAATGGCAGAAACAACGTCCTGCCAAGCCACCAGACTTGCGTCCTACGTTTTCTGTGGAGCAAATGGTCTATCGAACCTGGAACATAAGCAAGGCTTTCGATCAGACATTGGACAATTGTTTACTGCATGAATTCAACACTTTGAAGCCAAATTACTTGATTGGGAATGCAAGGAATCGATGTCCAAGGGTCTACTTGCATAGAAAAAGACAGAAACAACGTCCTGCCAAGCCACCAGACTTGCGTTCTACGTTTTTTATGGAGCAAATAATCGATTGAGCTTGGAACATCAGAAAGGCCTTCGACCAGACGTTGGACAATTGATTACTGCATAAATTCAACACTTTGAAGCAAATTACTTGATTGGGAATGCAAGGAATCGATGCCCAAGGGTCTATTTGAACGGAAAATGGCAGGAGCAACGTCCTGCCAAGCCACCAGACTTGCGTCCTATGTTTTCTGTGGAGCAAATGGTTTATTGAACCTGGAACATAAGCAAGGCTTTCGATCAGACATTGGACAATTGATTACTGCATGAATTCGTCACTTCGAAGCCAAATTACTTGATTGGGGATGCAAGGAATCGATGCCTAAAGCTCTATTTGAACGGAAAATGGCAGAAACAACGTCCTGCCAAGCCACCAGACTTGCGTTCTACGTTTTCTATGGAGCAAATGGTCGATTGAGCTTGAAACATCAGCAAGGTCTTCAACAAGACGTTGGACAATTGATTACTGCATGAATTCAACACTTTGAAGCTAAATAACTTGATTGGGAATGCAAGACATCGATGCCCAAGGGTCTATTTGAACGAAAAAAGGCAGAAACAACGTCCTGCCAAGCCACCAGACTTGCGTTCTACGTTTCCTGTGAAGCAAATGGTCGATTGAGCTTGGAACATCAGCAAGGCCTTCGATTAGACGTTGGACAATTGATTACCGCATAAATTTAACACTTTGAAGCCGAATTACTTGATTGGGAATGCAAGGAATCGATGCCCAAGGGTCTATTTGAACGGAAAATGGCAGAAACGACGTCCTGTCAAGCCACCAGACTTGCGTTCTACGTTTTCTGTGGAGCAAATGGTCGATTGAGCTTGGAACATCAGCAAGGCCTTCGACAAGACATTGGACAATTGATTACTGCATAAATATATCACTTTGAAGCTAAATTACTTGATTGAGAAGGCAAGGAATCGATGCTTAAGGGTCTATTTGAACGAAAAAAGGCAGAAACAACGTCTTGACAAGACACCAGACTTGCGTTCTACGTTTCTTATGGAGCAAATGTTTGAATGAGCTTGGAACATCAGCAAGGCCTTCAACAAGAGGTTGGCCAATTGATTACTGGATGAATTCAACACTTTGAAGCCAAATTTCTTGATTGGGAATGCAAGGAATCGATGCCCAAGGGTCTATTTGAACGGAAAATGGCAAAAGCAACGTCCTGACAAGATACCAGACTTGCGTTCTATGTTTTCTATGGAGAAATGGTCGATTGAGCTTGAAACATCAGCAAGGTCTTTGATCAGACGTTGGACGATTGATTACTGCATAAATTTACCACTTTGAAGCCAAATTACTTGATTGGAAACGCAAGGAATCGATGCTTAAGGGTCTATTTGAATCGAAACAGGCAGAAACGACGTCCTACCAAGCCACCAGACTTGCTTCCTACATTTTCTCTTGACAAAATGGCGGATTAAACCTGGAACATCAGCAAGGCCTTCGACCAGACGTTCCACAACAGTTTACTGGATAAATTTGTTGCTGCAGGTTTTCCCCATTACCTTCTTATGCTGAAGGATGTGCCTCTGATAACTACTTCCAAGTATAGACACTCCTGGAAGGACCAATGGAGACTACAAGTGATGTTCTCTTTAAAAACAAAAGAGCCTCACTGTTAATTAAGGTACTGTCTGAAAGGCTCAAGTTAGTAAGGTCAAAGGTCAGCTATTCGCCTCCCACTCTCTGTTTTCTAACCTAAAAAAAAAAGACAAAGACTCCTTATGTCCCACTTGTATTAAATATAAGTAGGCCTAAAGTGAAACAAAGACAACGACACTTAATTGCGTATGTTCGAGTCACGGCGATAAATATATAAATAAAATTTTTGGAGAATTTCCGTCAGCGACCTGGCAACTGCTTTAACACCCGTAACAGACGCAAAAGGATTATTTTTAGAACGGCATTGGCCAGACTCCAGATTTTTCTTTTTTTCCCGAATATGTGGTTCGATTCGGGCCGACAGGTAAACGACTTATACCAAATGCGTTTCAAGCAACTGGAAATTTCCTCGACGTGTTTCTGTATCAGTAGATGGTAGTTGGGCGTTCTATCGAGGAACAACTACATTTGGCGAATGATTTAAGCAAGGAATAAGCGTTCCCCCAGAAACCAAAGACACCCACTGAGTTGAAATCATTCACTCCAACTATCCAGAGGACATTTGCACTGAAACAGTCAGTAGACGAGCTTCTGAAGAGCAGTAATGACCGAAGAGGACTCTGCAAGTTGACAGGACGGCCAAGGACATATTTCAAAGGTACCGCATGAAAAAGAAGAGGTCAAGGTCCTCTCCCCCCACCACCAAGTTTCTACAAACAAATGTCAACAAATTCACTTGACTGACTGAAGGTGTTGCGGGATACAGCCGCGAGGGCCCGTTACTGGCTCTCTATATTTCCCAGTACGTTCGCCGTTTTATGGTTGTGTCGTCTGCGTCTCGCGTGGAGCCTGTACTACCCCCTAGTCCTATTAATTTTATTTAATATTTTGTTGCTGTAGAGGATGACCAGGGGGGAGGGGGTAACAAATGAGCCCTCACAAAACGCTCAGTGGTAAGGAGGGTCTTTAGGGTTAGTTTCTACCCTGGAAGTCTTAAAACTACTAGAAAAATTAATTTGTTAACTTCCTGGAGTTGGTAAGGATACGTCTATCTCTTCTAGGCAATTGAAACAGACAGAGAGAGAGAGAGAGAGAGAGGGTCACAGGGGTTGATAAAGCTGCCTATCAAGTGCCTGGAAGAAACAAATTTAATTATTAACTAATTCCAGGCACTTGAGAGAGAGAGAAGGACAGAGAGAAGGACAGAGAGAATCCTTTTTTTTAATTTTCAAAGAGGGTCATTCTTGTATTAATTCATTTAACTGCCTGGAATTAGTAAGACATTTCTATCTCTTACAGGCAGTTGAAATAGACAGAGAGAAAAAGAGAGAGAGAGAGGATCACAGAATTGAAAAATTCACTCTATTAAGTGCCTGTAATTAGTTAATATGTTTCTTTCAGGCACTTGAGAAAGAGAGAGAGAAGAGCAAAGAAAACTTTTTTTGTCAAAAATTCCAGAAAGGGTTTAAAAAATAACTCATTCAACTGCTTGAAATTAGTAAAACATTTCTATCTCTTTTTAACAATTGAAGCAGATAGAGAGAAAAAAAGATAGGGTCACAAGGTAACAAAAATTACTTTATTAATTGCTGGGAATTAGTTAATAATTAAATATCTCTTCCAGGCACTGGAGAGAAAAAGAGAGAATAAGAAAGAGTCTCACTTATCACACTCACTCTATCACTCTCATTCTATCAAGTGCGTGTCACTATTTAATAATTATATGTTTCTTGCTTTTCAACAGCCTGAAATGAATAAAACATTTTTATCTCTTTTAGACAATCGAAACAGATAAAGAGAGAGAGAGAGAAAGAAAGGATCACAGGATTAGAGAAACCACTCTATAAAGTGCCTGGAATTAGTTAATAATGAAATTTGTTTCTTCCAGGCACTTGAGAGAGAGAGAGAGAGAGAGAAGGACAGAGAAGACACATTTGTCTTTCTATTTTTTTCTTAAAAACTTCAAAGATGGTTAAAAAAAATAATTCATTCAACTGCCTGGAATTAGTTAATCATTTCTATCTCTTTTAGACAATTGAATCAGACAGAGAGCGAGAGGGTCACATGATTACAAAAATCACTTTATCAAGTGCCTGGAATTAGTTAATAATTAAATTTGTTTTTTCCAGGCACTTGAGAGAGAGAGAGAGAGAGAGAGAGAGAGAGAGAAGGATAGAGAGGTGCCATAGGATTAGCAAAACCACCCTATCAAGTGCCTAGAATTAGTTAAACATTTCTATCTCTTTTTGGCAATTGAAACAGATAGAGAGAGACAGGGTCACAGGATTAGAAAAATCACTCTATCAAATGCCTGGAATTAGTAAAACATTTCTATCTCTTCTTGGTAATTGAATCAGACAGAGAGAGAAAAAGAAAGAGAAGGTTACAGGATTACAAAAATTACTCTATTAAGTGCCTGGAATTAGTTATTAATTAAATGTCACTTCCAGGCACTTGAGAGAAAGAGAGAGAAGGACAGAGAGAACCCTTTTTTCTTTTTTTTTTTTAATTTTCAAAGAGGGTCATTCTTGTAATGATTTATTTAACTGCCTGGAATTAGTAAGACGTTTCTATCTCTTACAGGCAGTTGAACCAGACAGAGAGGGAGAAAGAGAGAGAGAGGATCACATGATTGAAAAACTCACTCTATCAAGTGCCTGTAATTATTTAATAATTATATGTTTCTTCCTTTTCAAGTGCCTGAGAAAGAGAGAGAGAGAACTTTTTCTGTCTTTCTATTTGTTCCTTAAAAAATTCCAGAAAGGGCTTAAAAAATGACTCATTCAACTGCCTGAAATTAATAAAATATTTCTATCTCTTTTTAACAATTAAAGCAGATAGAGAGAGAGAAAGATAGGGTCACAGGATAACAAAAATTACTCTATAAAGTGACTGGGGTCAGTTTATAATTAAATGTCTCTTCAAGGCACTTGACAGAGAGAGAGAGAAAGAAGAACAGAGAAAACCCTTTTGTCTTTTTATTTTTTCTTAGTAAATTTCTATCTCCTCTAGGCATTTGAACCAAATAGAAAGAGATAGAAAGAGAGGGTCACAGGATAACAAAAATTACTCTATTAAGTGACTGGAATTAGTTAATATTTAAATTTGTTTCTTCCAGCCACTTGAGAGAGAGAGAAGGATAGAGAGAGCTGTGTCCAAAAGCATCCAAGGGAATTTCGGAGAGGGTTAAAAGAGTGAAACATTCAACTGCCTGGAATTAGCAAAACATTTCTATCTCTTACAGACAGTTGAAACAGAAAGAGAGAGTGTCACAGGATTACAAAAATTACTTTAAGTGCCTGAAATTAGTTAATAATTAAATGTCTCTTCAAGGCACTTGAGAGAGAGAAGAACAGAGAAAATTCATTTGTCTTTCTATTTTTTTTTTAATTTCAAAGAGGGTTACAGAAATGACTAATTCAACAGAAATTAGTAAAACATTTCTATCTCTTTTAGACAATTGAAACAGATGAAGAGAGAGAGAGAGAGAAAGAGAGGGTCACAGGATTAGAGAAACCACTTTATAAAGTGCCTGAAATTTGCTATTAATTATGTTTTTTCCAAGCACTTGAAAAAGAGAGAAAGAGGGAGAACGACAGAGAGAAAGAGAGGGTCACAGCACGAGAAAAATCACTCTATCAAGTGCCTGGACTAAGTTAATAATTATATGTCTCTGATAGGCACTTAAGAGAGAAAAGGACAGAGAGAATCATGTCCAAAAGTATAGAACCTCTTTGTCTTTCAATTTTTCCCTTGAAAATTTCAGAAAACAGAAAAAGAGAGTGGCACAGGATTGACTCGATTAAAATTAATCAATAATTATACATTTCTTTCAGGTACTTGAGAGCGAGAAAGAGAGAAGGACAGAGAAAGCTGTGTCCAAAAGCATCCAACGGAATTTCAGAGAGGGTTGACTCATTCAACTGCCTGGAACTAATAAGACATTTATATCTCTTCTAAACAATTGAACGAGACAGAGAGAGAGAGGGTCACAGGATTAGAAAAATCACTGTATCAAGTGTCTGTTATTAGTTAATAATTAAATGTCTCTTTCAGGCACTTGAGAGAGAAAAGGACAGAGAGAACCCTTTTGTTTTTCTATTTTTTTCCTTAAAAATTTCAGAGAGGGTCTCACGAATGACTCATTCAACTGCCTGGAATTAGTAAAATATTTCTATCTCTTTTAGGCAATTGAACCAGACAGAGAGATACAGGGTGTCACAGGATTTAAAAAAACCACTCTATTAAGTGCCTGAAACTAGTGTTGTTTCTTCCAGGCACTTAAGAGAGAAAGAGAGAAGGACAGAGGGAATATTTCCGCCTAAAACTAGTTAAACATTTCTATCTCTTTTAGACAATTGAAACAGACCGACAGCGAGAGAGAGAGAGAGAGAAAGAGGGGGTAACAGGATTAGAAAAAAATGTCTTTTTTTTATTCCAGGGACTTGAGAGAGAGAGAAGGATAGAGAAAATCTTTAGTTTTTCTATTTTTTTTTTAATATTTCAAAGAGGGTTAATAGAATGACTCATTCAACTGCTTGGAATTAAATTTCTATCTCTTTTAGACAATTGAAACAGACTGAGAGAGAGCGAGAGAAAAACAGAGGGTAACATTTCTATCTCTTGTTTTGAGACAATTGAAACAGATAGAGAGAGATAGAGAGACAGGGTCACAGGATTAGAAAAGTCACTCTATCAAATGCCTGGAACTAGTAAAACATTTCTATCTCTTCTTGGTAATTGAATCAGACAGAGAGAGAGAGAGAAAGAGAAGGTTACGGGATTACAAAAATTACTCTATTAAGTGCCTGGAATTAGTTATTAATTAAATGTCACTTCCAGGCACTTGAGAGAAAGAGAGAGAAGGACAGAGAGAACCCTTTTTTCTTTTTTTTTTAAATTTTCAAAGAGGGTCATTCTTGTAATGATTCATTTAACTGCCTGGAATTAGTAAGACATTTCTATCTCTTACAGGCAGTTGAAACATACAGAGAGGGAAAGAGAGGGAGAGATGATCAGGATTGAAAAACTCACTCTATTAAGTGCTTGTAATTATTTAATAATTATATGTTTCTTCCTTTCCAAGGGCCTGAGAAAGAGAGAGAGAGAACTTTTTCTGTCTTTCTATTTTTCTTAAAAATTCCAGAAAGGACTTCAAAAATTACTCATTCAATTGCCTGAAATTAGTAAAACATTTCTATCTCTTTTTAACAATTGAAGCAGATAGAGAGAGAGAGAGAGAAAGAGGGCCACAGGATAACAAAAATTACTCTATAAAGTGACTGGGGTCAGTTTATAATTAAATGTCTCTTCAAGGCACTTGACAGAGAGAGAGAGAAAGAAGAACAGAGAAAACCCTTTTGTCTTTTTATTTTTTTTTAGTAATTTTCAAAAAGAGTTACAAGTATGACATTTTTATCTCCTCTAGGCATTTGAACCAGAAAGAGAGAGATAGAAAGAGAGGGTCACAGGATAACAAAAATTACTCTATTAAGTGACTGGAATTAGTTAATAATTAAATGTCTCTTTCAGGCGCTTGAGTTAGAGAAGGACAGAGAGAACCCTTTTGTTTTTCTATTTTTTTCCTTAAGAATTTCAGAGAGGGTCTCACGAATTACTCATTCAACTGCCTGGAATTAGTAAAATATTTCTATCTCTTTTAGGCAATTGAACCAGACAGAGAGACACAGGGTGTCACAAGATTAAAAAAAACACTCTATTAAGTGCCTGGAACTAGTGATGTTTCTTCCAGGCACTTAAGAGAGAAAGAGAGAAGGACAGAGGGAACATTTCCGCCTAGAACCAATTAAACATTTCTATCTCTTTTAGACAATTGAAACAGACCGACAGCGAGAGAGAGAGAGAGAGAAAGAGGGGGTAACAGGATACGAAAAATTTGTTTTTTTTATTCCAGGGACTTAAGAGAGAGAGAAGGACAGAGAAAATCTTTTGTTTTTCTATTTTTTTTTTTAATATTTCAAAGAGGGTTAATAGAATGACTCATTCAACTGCTTGGAATTAAATTTCTATCTCTTTTAGGCAATTGAAACAGACTGAGAGAGAGCGAGAGAAAAACAGAGGGTAACATTTCTATCTCTTTTTTTGAGACAATTGAAACAGATAGAGAGAGATAGAGAGTCAGGGTCACAGGATTAGAAAAGTCACTCTATCAAATGCCTGGAATTAGTTAAACATTTCTATCTCTTCTTGGTAATTGAATCAGACAGAGAGAGAGAGATAGAAAGAGAGGGTTACAGGATTACAAAAATTACTCTATTAAGTGCCTGGAATTAGTTATTAATTAAATGTCACTTCCAGGCACTTGAGAGAAAGAGAGAGAAAGACAGAGAGAACCCTTTTTTCTTTTTTTTTTAATTTTCAAAGAAGGTCATTCTTGTAATGATTCATTTAACTGCCTGGAATTAGTAAGACATTTCCATCTCTTACAGGCAGTTGAAACAGACAGAGAGGGAGAAAGAGAGAGAGAGGATCACATGATTGAAAAACTCACTCTATCAAGTGCCTGTCATTATTTAATAATTATATGTTTCTTCCTTTTCAAGTGCCTGAGAAAGAGAGAGAGAGAACTTTTTCTGTCTTTCTATTTTTTCCTTAAAAATTCCAGAAAGGGCTTAAAAAATGACTCATTCAACTGCCTGAAATTAGTAAAACCTTTCTATCTCTTTTTAACAATTGAAGCAGATAGAGAGAGAGAGAAAGAGGGTCACAGGATAACAAAAATTACTCTATAAAGTGACTAGGGTCAGTTTATAATTAAATGTCTCTTCAAGGCACTTGACAGAGAGAGAGAGAGAAAGAAGAACAGAGAGAACCCTTTTGTCTTTTTATTTTTTCTTAGTAATTCTGAAAAAGGGTTACAAGTATGACATTTCTATCTCCTCTAGGCATTTGAACCAGATAAAGAGAGATAGACAGAGAGGGTCACAGGATAACAAAAATTACTCTATTAAGTGACTGGAATTAGTTAATAATTAAATTTGTTTTTTCCAGGCACTTGAGAGAGAGAGAGAAGGATAGAGAGAGAGCTGTGTCCAAAAGCATCCAACGAAATTTCAGAGAGAGTTAAAAGAGTGAAACATTCAACTGCCTGGAATTAGCAAAGTATTTCTATCTCTTACAGACAGTTGAAACAGAAAGAGAGAGTGTCACAGGATTGACTCGATTAGAATGAGTCAATAATTAAACATTTCTTCCAGGCACTTGAGAGAGAGAGAGAAGGATAGAGAGAGAGCTGTGTCCAAAAGCATCCAACGAAATTTCAGAGAGGGTTAAAAGAGTGAAACATTCAACTGCCTGGAATTAGCAAAGTATTTCTATCTCTTACAGACAGTTGAAACAGAAAGAGAGAGTGTCACAGGATTGACTCGATTAGAATGAGTCAATAATTAAACATTTCTTCCAGGCACTTGAGAGAGAGAGAGAAGGATAGAGAGAGAGCTGTGTCCAAAAGCATCCAACGAAATTTCAGAGAGGGTTAAAAGAGTGAAACATTCAACTGCCTGGAATTAGCAAAGTATTTCTATCTCTTACAGACAGTTGAAACAGAAAGAGAGAGTGTCACAGGATTGACTCGATTAGAATGAGTCAATAATTATACATTTCTTCTAGGCACTTGGGAGAGAGAGAAGGACAGAGAGGGCTGTGTCCAAAAGCATCCATGGAAATTTCAGAGAGGGTTAAAAGAGTGAAACATTCAACTGCCTGGAATTAGCAAAACATTTCTATCTCTTACAGGTAATTGAAAGAGAAAGAGAGAGTGTCACAGAATTGACTCGATTGCAATTAGCCTTATTGAAATTTATTTGATTAGAGAACTCGATAATAAAAGGTCTGGAGGTGGTAGATGGGTCTCAGACAAAGATCCTGATTGTCCAAGACACAATGGAACTGATTCTTTTAGTCGCGTTGTACAGACAAGAAGCTGAATTTCAAAACGAAACATTTTTTAGTGAATTTCCCTTAGGTTTTGGTCAAAAAATTCCTATGTTGCATACGGAAATAAAACTTTTCCCCCCAATGTCATTTTTGACCTCGCGTTCGTCGTATATACGCTTTATCCGTCTAAGTTTATATCCTGGGTTTATTTTTGGAAAATAACCGCCGGTAATAAATCTGGCAGTCGTGTGGACTAAAAACAATAACACGCTCTTCCAAGTACATACAAATAAAGGGGCTTTCCGAACATCAGTTTGGAAATTTACGTTTGTACAAGTATGTCGTAAAAGTAGTGCCGAAACACGAATATTTTACTGAAGTAGTTTGCAACAAACTTAGTTTCACGCTGGAAATAACCCATTTGTACCAGAAAAACGATGCATATCCTCTTTTTAGACTTGAATAAGGCACCCACTCATTAAATTCTCCTATTGAGAGGCTGCCACGTCATCAGCATAATCAACCGGGTGTGTTTCATGTCTTGTCTCAGTGTCGTCGACTCAAAACACCCTTGAGTACCTTTGAAAGAACCAGAAAAGAGAGAAGAATTTACTAGAGCAGCATGGAGACGCTTCTGTACCAACGGCTTTCGATTTTATTAAGAATAGAATACAGTGGTAGATCCTCCACTTCGCTATTGAATATTAGACATTTTGTAACCCTAAGAGACTTCTTCTGTTCTGGTTGAAGTTATAATGATGAATTCCGTAATTATCTGCCTCAGACTCTTAATTTGTCTACATATTTTACAATTTATTTACCAGGTGCTCGGAAAACGAATCTGGAAAGCGGCTATAAAAAGTTTGCCTAAATATAAACGATTAGCAGTTGGTCCACTTGGGACGTTTGATGACATCTTTTTCTACGTAAAAGCCGTTAAATATTATTTCGGACTCTTGGCACGGTTTCCGTGAATTTTAATAACGCTCGCACTTCCTTTGTTTCACTTCAAAAATACCGCATCGATATTATAGCAGATTAAAGGCGTTTTGAAAATAAATATTAAGGTGCCTCTGATGTTGCTAGAGCACCCGTAATGGTGCTTTTGCTCTAATGGTGAGGGTCTCTGCTGCAATGTTTTGCGACCTAACGAAAGCTTTCGACTGTGTCAGGATTTTGCTGCGGAAGCTTCAAAAAAGTGTCTCTTTTCTCGCTTACATCTTTCTTACAAGGACGTCGTCAGTATGTGTTATTTGGCTCTAACCATTCTGCATGTCCGTCTTGATTTTAGTGCAGATTTACTTGATTTGCAGACGATACCGCTTTTCTTGGGCACGCTCCAAGGGTTGAATTAGGACCGCAGTCTGTAAATTACCAAAAGTTAACCCTTGACAATTAATTACTATTTATTAGTACTGCAAAGTTGTTTCTCCTTAAACGGCGGAAGGTACAACTGGCGACAACTTCGGACACACGTAGAAAATTCGAGTTAATTTAGGGCGAGAACTCGCCGCTAGGAGGCCGGTTTAGGCACTAACTGGCGCGAATTTTAAATTAAAATTAATTCAATTTTTATCGAAGTGCACCTCTCTCAGCGACCCTACATCCTTTTTTTTGCGATTCTCGCTAGACCACTTGGACAAACCTGGTCATATCTCAAAAAATAACAAAAATCTTTTCAAAATTCTTGATGCATCTTGTAAGGAACACTTGAGCGCACACTACTGTCATTTTTTCAAAAGTCTAATTTAAAAAATTTTCGTTAAAAAATTGGGAGTAACTTTACCTGCATTTTTTATGCTTTTCTCGCTAAACCACTTGGACAAACCTGGTCATAACTCAAAAAAAAACAAAAATCTTTTAAACGTTCTTGATGCATCTTGTAAGGACCACTTGAGCGTACACTACTGTAATTTTTTCAAAGGTCTAATTTTAAAAATTTTCGTTAAAAAATTGGGAATAACTTTACCTGCATTTTTTATGCTTTTCTCGCTAAACCACTTGAACAAACCTGGTCATAACTCAAAAAATAACAAAAATCTTTCAAAAATTCTTGATGCATCTTGGAAGGAACACTTGAGCGCACACTACTATCATTTTTTCAAATGTCTAATTTTAAAAATTTTCGTTAAAAAATTGGGAGTAACTTTACCTGCATATTTTATATTTTTCTCGCTAAACCACTTGGACAAACCTGGTCATATCTCAAAAAATAACAAAAATCTTTCAAAAATTCTTGATGCATCTTGTAAGGAACACTTGAGCGCACACTACTATCATTTTTTCAAAAGTCTAATTTTAAAAATTTTTGTTAAAAAATTGGGAGTAACTTTACCTGCATTTTTTATGCTTTTCTCGCTAAACCACTTGGACAAACCTGGTCATAACTCAAAAAATAACAAAAATCTTTTAGAAATTCTTGATGCATCTTGTAAGGAACACTTGAGCGCACACTACTGTCATTTTTTCAAAGGTCTAATTTTAAAAATTTTCGTTAAAAAATTGGGAGTAACTTTACCTGCATTTTTTATGCTTTTCTCGCTAAACCACTTGGACAAACCTGGTCATAACTCAAAAAATAACAAAAATCTTTTAGAAATTCTTGATGCATCTTGTAAGGAACACTTGAGCGCACACTACTGTCATTTTTTCAAAGGTCTAATTTTAAAAATTTTCGTTTAAAAATTGGGAGTAACTTTACTTGCATTTTTTATGCTTTTCTCGCTAAACCACTTGGACAAACCTGGTCATAACTCAAAAAATAACAAAAATCTTTTAGAAATTCTTGATGCATCTTGTAAGGAACACTTGAGCGCACACTACTGTCATTTTTTCAAAGGTCTAATTTTAAAAATTTTCGTTTAAAAATTGGGAGTAACTTTACTTGCATTTTTTATGCTTTTCTCGCTAAACCACTTGGACAAACCTGGTCATATCTCAAAAAATAACAAAAATCTTTTCAAAATTCTTGATGCATCTTATAAGGAACACTTGAGCGCACACTACTATCATTTTTTCAAAAGTCTAATTTTAAAAATTTTTGTTAAAAAATTGGGAGTAACTTTACCTGCATTTTTTATGCTTTTCTCGCTAAACCACTTGGACAAACCTGGTCATAACTCAAAAAATAACAAAATTTTTTTTTAAAACTCTTGATGGTTCTTAAACAGGACATTTGAGCGCACACTACTGTCCAGTTTTTAAGACTCTAACATTAAAAATTTCCTTGAAAAATTAAATGTAACTTTACATTCACCCTGCATCTTTTTTTCCAGTTGGCGCTAGACCACTTGCACAAACCTGTCCATAACTCAAAAAATAACAAAAATATGTTAAAAACTCTTGATGTTTCCTGGACAGGTCACTTGAGCGCATGTACTGTCCAATTTGTAGGGCTCTAACCTCAAAGATTCCCGTGAAATATTGAGAGCAATTTACAAATTTAACTACAATCAATTGTGCTTGTCAGGGACGAAAAGTGAGTCTAAATGCATGGAAAAAAATTATTTATAACCCCTGCATTATTTATCCCTGAAGTACAAAATACTCGAACTGGCGCGAATTTCAAATCAAACTTTAATCGAACTACACCCTCTTATTTAAAAAAAAATATACAAATTGTGCAAATGCTTTTAGGGTTGTAGAATTGAACTTACGCTTAGACCCCAATGCAAAACTGGCGACATCTTTGGACATACGTAGAAAGTTATATATAGTAAAATATCTCTCCGCAAGGAGGCCAATTTGAGCACGAACTGGCGCGAATTTTAAATCGAAACTAATTAAATTTTAATCGAACTGATGTCTTTGACGCAACAATAAAATATTAGTTAATTATAATTGGACTCTTTTTAAGCAAAAAGCATTCTACTCAGAAGAATATTGTTTGCAAATAATATTTTGGGTTCAATTTAGTCCAAGTAGGAATTCCGCCATTTTACGCAGTGGTGTATAGTGACGCAATTTTATCTTACAGGTGAGCACTCACTTTCAAGTGTAATATTTAAAAAACTACTTGGGCTATTCTCGTGAAACAAATAGCATGATATTCAGAGGAATATTCTTTAAAAATGTTGATTTGGGTTTAATTTGATTCAAGTAATAATTTCAGAGATATTCGCCATTTTATGTACTGGTGTCTGAAAATAATGTTTGATCCTAAAGGTGAGCACTCAATTTCAAGAGTAATATTTAAAAAACTACTTGGACTATTCTCATAAAATAAATAGCATGATATTCAGAAGAATATTCTTTAAAAATGTTGTTTTAGGTTTAACTTGATTCAAGTAATAATTTTAGAGATATTCGCCATTTTAGGCAGTGGTGTCTAAGAACGCAATTTGATCTTAAAGGTGAGCACTCACTTTCAAGTGTAATATTTAAAAAACTACTTGGACTATTCTCGTGAAACAAATAGCATAATATTCAGAGGAATATTCTTTAAAAATGTTGTTCTAGGTCCAGCTCAATTCAAGTAATAGTTTCGGAGATATTTGCCATTTTATGTACTGGTGTCTGAAAATAATGTTTGATCCTAAAGGTGAGCACTCACTTTCAAGAGTAATATTTAAAAAACTACTTGGACTATTCTCGTGAAACAAATAGCATGATATTCAAGGGAATATTCTTCAAAAATGTTGTTTTGGGTCCAACTTAATTCAAGTAACAGTTTTAGAGATATTCGCCATTTTATGTACTGGTGTCTGAAAATAATGTTTGATCTTAAAGGTGAGCACTCATTTTCAAGTGTAATATTTAAAAAACTACTTGGACTATTCTCGTGAAACAAATAGCATGGTATTCAAGGGAATATTCTTTAAAATGTTGTTTTGGGTCCAACTTAATTCAAGTAACAGTTTTAGAGATATTCACCATTTTATGTACTGGTGTCTGAAAATAATGTTTGATCCTAAAGGTGAGCTGTCACTTTCAAGAGTAATATTTAAAAAACTACTTGGACTATTCTCGTGAAACAAATAGCATGATATTCAAGGGAATATTCTTTAAAAATGTTGTTTTGGGTCCAACTTAATTCAAGTAACAGTTTTAGAGATATTCGCCATTTTATGTACTGGTGTCTAAAAACAATGTTTGATCCTAAAGGTGAGCACTCACTTTCAAGAGTAATATTTAAAAAACTACTTGGACTATTCTCGTGAAATAAAAAGCATGATATTCAGAGGAATATTCTTTAAAAATGTTGTTTTGGGTCTAACTTAATTCAAGTAATAATTTCGGAGATATTCGCCATTTTATGTACTAGTGTCTAAAAACGACCTTTGATCTTCAAGCACTCACTTTGAGGTCTAATATTTAAAAAACTACTTGGACTATTTTTGTGAAACAAATAGCATGATATTCAGAGGAATATTCTTAAAAAATGTTGTTTTGGGTCCAGCTTAATTCAAGTAATAGTTTTAGAGATATTCGCCATTTTATGTACTGGTGTCTAAAATCAATGTTTGATCCTAAAGGTGAGCACTCACTTTCAAGTGTAATATTTAAGAAACTACTTAGACTATTCTCGTAAAACAAATAGCATGATATTCGGAAGAATATTCTTTAAAAATGTTGTTTTGGGTCCAACTTAATTCAAGTAATAATTTCAGAGATATCCGCCATTTTATGTACTGGTGTCTGAAAACAATGTTTGATCCTAAAGGTGAGCACTCACTTTCAAGAGTAATATTTAAAAAACTACTTGGACTATTCTCGTGAAACAAATAGCATGATATTCAAGGGAATATTCTTTAAAAATGTTGTTTTGGGTCCAACTTAATTCAAATAATAATTTCAGAGATATTCGCCATTTTATGTACTAGTGTCTAAAAACGACCTTTGATCTTCAAGCACTCACTTTGAGGTCTAATATTTAAAAAACTACTTGGACTATTTTTGTGAAATAAAAAGCATGATATTCACAGGAACATTCTTTAAAAATGTTGTTCTAGGTCGAACTTAATTCAAGTAATGGTTTCGGAGATATCCGCCATTTTATGTACTGGTGTCTGAAAACAATGTTTGATCCTAAAAGTGAGCACTCACTTCGGTTAATTATATTTGATGTACTTCTTTTGAAAATTAAATAAACAGTGTTATTAAATTAAATATTGCATACATATTTACTGCAGAAACATTTTTTTTTATCAAAACAACCCTTACACCCCCCACCCACCCCAAACGATTGCCCAGTAAGAAATTCCTTTAAAAAATCACTGTTTTTGTATTAAAAATTTACTAATATACGTATATATAATTATATCAAATTTAAATAAACAAACTGTGTTATTAGATTAGACATTAATGACGAAACCATTTATGTGTATTATTTTTTTTTTATACAATAATTTTTGAAGACAATTTCTGACTGGTAAGTAGTGCGGGGTGGGTGGGGGGGCAAGGGTAGGGTTAATGAAAAACAGTTTTTTTTTCAAGAAATTAATTTCCTAAGAGAAAAATGCTTTTTAAGGAAATTATAGGTGAGAATATACGTATATAATATACCATTCTGTTTAAAAATTGGAGAAAATTTCGGATTTAAAGAAACTGCCATATCTAGTTTTTAAACTCGATCACTACACTTCAAATATTTGATAAAATTACCCCGATATCACAGAAATGTCACTGTGTAGCATACGATATACTCTTTATAAACGTATATATTTTATAGTGTAATAATCGAATATCTTACGCAGAGAAAAAAAAGGATTTTAAAATAAAATAATTTTTTTAGAAAAATGCAGTGGTGTAGTTTTTTTATTAATAAATATTTAAGTTTGTTGGCAGACTTCTTGGGCACCCAGTAAAATATAAAATACAATTTAGCTTCAATAGATAACAATTATTTAACGATTAAAATAAAGGTTTTATAATTGTCTACGATAACTAAAAATTCAACGTTTTATCGATGATTTGTTTAGAAGCTCATTTCATTCCATTATGTAACCGTCTTTAAATAGGATACAATATACCATACTTGACGCAATAATTTTGTATTATTAACATGTACCAAACGCGAATAACATAAACATCGTATATCACGCGAACATTTTATCCGATACTTATAGTTGAAGTTCAACCAAAAATGTACACCTGGTGCAAAAAATGAATAATAATTTAACTATCGTGTGTTGCTTGGGGGGGATAATTGACACCTTTTATATGACTTAAAAACCACCAAGAGTTCCGCCATGGTCTTTGTTTTGAGGCCAATATTTTGACAAAAATCAACGATAAAAATGTCATTGACCCGATAACAAAATTTCCTAAAATTAAAAAAAAAAACTGCAACGTTTAATTTATTTCGCACGATTTTATTAATAAACGACGTCACACGAAACAACAATAGCCCCCCCTCCCTCCCTGAAATAAAAATAAACCAAATAAACAAAAACGCGCCGGTGTTGGGCGCCAAACTTACTGCGCACCATTTGCTCAAGTCTCGACCGTAACAAAGAGCGAGACGCGTATAAAACGGCGTCGCGATGCTCCTAATTAAACATTTGTACGGCGCGCTCTCTCTGTCTCGAAAGTGAAATCAAAAGTGCCCCTATTTCTTTCTTCTTTTATACCTTCCGAGGGTTGATTAGAAGGAGAGTGAACAGTTTGATTTCAGTTCGTCCTCTTTTGGTGTGACTCACTCTTTGGTCTGTGAAAGTGCATCAGGATAAAGGGATATTATAGTGAATCAGTTGGGGAAATAAGTGCAGAGGTGAGTAGAGAAGCCTAGTTTAATCAGTTGAAAATCTGTTGTTATCTCTCTTATTGACGTTAGAATTTCAAGAAAAAAAAACGAGACAGAGAAGGTTTGTTGGCTTTTTTATAAGCCATTCTAGTGTTTCTTTATCAGTCAAATTAGTTCCTCATTCTCTTGTTCACTCTTCGTCTTGTGGTTGCTCTGTTACTGAGTTCTTTGGTTTTTACACTTTCACTAATTTTTTTAAAAGTGAATTTATCCAATATTCCAGATCTGTCCTATTGTGGAAAACCAAGTTTGCTTTCCTAGGTTTACTCCAATGTTTTTCCTTATATAAGCGTATCCAAGTATATCCGAATCTATGGGATGTATGTTTGCCAGTATATTTTCTGTTCGTTTATATTTCATTGTCCTAGTATCCAGGCTAAATTGATATGAATTGGGGCGTTGTTTGCCTCAGTTATTAGCTGCTTAGTGAGAATGATGTGTTCCAGATTCTGTGTGAAAAAATTACTAAAATTGATGCACTTAAAGTGAAGATATTTAAGTTTTTGTTCCAAGAGATGTAACAAAATATTTTGTCTCTTATTGAAATATGAATATCTTGAGTTCTAGTAGTCAAAATTTAAAAATTGTTGATTTATGGAGTAGTCTGAAGAGTATTTTAGTCCCTGTTGAAAAAATTACTAAAATAGATGCACGAGAAGTAAAGATACTCAAATTCTTATTCCAAGAGTACCTGTGAGAACCAAAATAATTTGTGTCTTATTAGAAAATGAATATCTTGGGTTCTGGTAATCAAAATTTAAGAATTATTGATGTGTGGACTAGTCTGAGGACTATTTTGGTCTTTTTTGAACAAACGATTAAAATCGATGCATTAAACGTTAAGATATTAGAATTTTTATTCCAGGAGTGTCGGTAAGGAACAAAATACTTTGTCTCTTATTTGAACATAAATATCTTGGGTTCAAGTAGTCAAAATTCAAAAATTATTAATTTGTGGACTAGTCTGAGGACCATTTTAGTCTTTTTTGAAAAAATTACTAAAATCCATGCACCAAAATTTAAGATATTTAAATTCTTATTCTAGGAGTGCCTGTGAAGAACAAAATACTTTGTCTCTTATAGGAACATGAATGTCTTAAGTTCTAGTAGTCAAAATTTGAAAATTATTGATTTATTGACTAGTCTGAGGACCATTTTAGTTTTTTTTAAAAAATGCCTAAAATCCATGCACCAGAAGTTAAGATATTTAAATTCCTATTCCAGGAGTGCCTGTAAGAAATCAAAAAAATTGTCTTTTATTGGCAAGTAAATATCTTGGGTTTTAGTAGTCAAAATTTAAAAATTATTGATTTATAGAGTAGTCTGATGCCTATTTTAGTCTTTTTTGAAAAAATGACTACAATCCATGCACCAAAATTTAATATATTTAAATTCTTATTTCAGGAGTGCCTGTAAGGAACAAAATACTTTGTCTCTTATTGGAACATGAATATCTTAAGTTGTAGTAGTCAAAATTTGAAAATTATTGATTTATTAACTAGTCTGGGTACTAATTTAGTCTTTTTTAAAAAAGTTACCAAGATCCATGCACTAGAAATTAAGATATTTAAATTCCTATTCCAGGAGTGCCTGTAAGAAATCAAAGATTTTGTCTCTTATTGGCAAGTAAATATCTTAAGTTCAAGTAGTCAAAATTTTAAAATTATTAATTTATAGAGTAGTCTGATGCCTATTTTAGTCTATTTTGAAAAAATGACTAAAATCCATGTACCAAAATTTAAGATATTAAAATTCTTATTCCAGGAGTGCCTCTAAAGAACAAAATACTTTGTCTCTTATTGGAACATGAATATCTTAAGTTCTAGTATTCAAAATTTAAAAACTATTGATTTATTGACTAGTCTAGGGACTATTTTAGTTTTTTTTTAAAAATAACTAAAATCCATGCACCAGAAGTTAAAATATTTAAGTTCCTATTCCAGGAGTGCCTGTAAGAAATCAAAAATTTTGTCTCTTATTTGCAAGTGAATATCTTGGGTTTTAGTAGTCAAAATTTAAAAATTATTGATTTATGGACTAGTCTGAGGACTATTTTAGTCTTTTTTGAAAAAATGACTAAAATCTATGCATCAAAAGTCAAGATATTTAAATTCTTCTTCCAGGAGTGCCTGTAAGGAACAAAATACTTTGTCTCTTATTGGAATATAAATATCTTGGGTTATAGTAGTCAAAATTTAAAAATTATTGATTTATGGACTAGTCTGAAGACTATTTAGTCTTTTTTGAAAAAATGACTAAAATCTATGCATCAAAAGTCAAGATATTTAAATTTTTCTTCCAGGAGTGCCTGTAAGGAACAAAATAATTTGTCTCTTATTGGAATATAATTATCTTGGGTTCCAGTAGTCAAAATTTAAAAATTATTAATTTATGACTAGTCTGAGGACCATTTTAGTGTTTTTTGAAAAATTGATCAAAATCCATGCACCTAGAGTCAAGATATAAAAATTTTTATTCCAGAAGTGCTTGTAAGAAACAAAATACTATGTCTCGTATTGGAACATAAATATCTTGAGTTTTCGTAGTCAAAATTTAAAAATTATTGATTTGTGTACTAGTCTAAAGACTATTTTAGTCTTTTTTGAAAAAATAACTAAAATCTATGCATCAAAAGTCAAGGTATTTAAATTTTTCTTCCAGGAGTGCCTGTAATATTTACTTGTCAATAAAGACTTCGTCTGTTATTGACAAGTAAATAACTTGAGTTTTCGTAGTCAAAATTAAAAAATTATTAATTTGTGGACTAGTCTAAAGACTATTTTAGTCTTTCTTGAAAAAATGACTAAAATCTATGCATCAAAAGTTAAGATATTCAAATTCTAAATTCAGGAGTGCCGGTAAGGACCGAAACACTTTGTCTTTTATTTGAAAATAAATATATTGAGTCTTGGTAGTCAAAATTAAAAAAATATTGATATATAGACTAGTATGAGGACAATTTTAGTATTTTTTGAAAAAATGACTAAAATCCATACATCAAAAGTTAAGATATTTAAATTCTTAATCTAGGAGTGCCTGTAAGAAATCAAAAATGTTGTCTCTTATTGGCAAGTAAATATCTTGAGTTTTAGTAGTTAAAATTTAAAAATTATTGATTTATGAAGTAGTCTGAGGACAATTTTAGTCTTTTTTGAAAAAATGACTAAAATCCATGCACCAAAAGTTAAGATATTCAAATTCTTAATTCAGAAGTGCCTGTAAGGAAGAAAAAACTGTGTCTCTTAATGGCAAGTAAATATCTTCGTATTCAGCAGTCAGAATTTAAAAATTGTTAATTTATAGACTAGTCCGAGGACTATTTAAGTCTTTTTTGGAAAAATGACTAAAATCCATGCACTAGAAATTAAGATACTTAAATTTCTTATCCAGGAGTGCCTGTAAGAAATTTAAAAAAATCCTCTTATTGGCAAGTAAATATCTTAAGTTTTAGCAGTCATAATTTAAAAATTATTGATTTGTGTACTAGTCTAAAGACTATTTTAGTCTTTTTTGAAAAAATGACTAAAATCTATGCATCAAAAGTCAAGATATTTAAATTTTTCTTCCAGGAGTGCCTGTAATATTTACTTGTCAATAAAGACTTCGTCTGTTATTGACAAGTAAATAACTTGAGTTTTCGTAGTCAAAATTAAAAAATTATTAATTTGTGGACTAGTCTAAAGACTATTTTAGTCTTTCTTGAAAAAATGACTAAAATCTATGCATCAAAAGTTAAGATATTCAAATTCTAAATTCAGGAGTGCCGGTAAGGACCGAAACACTTTGTCTTTTATTTGAAAATAAATATATTGAGTCTTGGTAGTCAAAATTAAAAAAATATTGATATATGGACTAGTATGAGGACAATTTTAGTATTTTTTGAAAAAATGACTAAAATCCATACATCAAAAGTTAAGATATTTAAATTCTTAATCTAGGAGTGCCTGTAAGAAATCAAAAATGTTGTCTCTTATTGGCAAGTAAATATCTTGAGTTTTAGTAGTTAAAATTTAAAAATTATTGATTTATGAAGTAGTCTGAGGACAATTTTAGTCTTTTTTGAAAAAATGACTAAAATCCATGCACCAAAAGTTAAGATATTCAAATTCTTAATTCAGAAGTGCCTGTAAGGAAGAAAAAACTGTGTCTCTTAATGGCAAGTAAATATCTTCGTATTCAGCAGTCAGAATTTAAAAATTGTTAATTTATAGACTAGTCCGAGGACTATTTAAGTCTTTTTTGAAAAAATGACTAAAATCCATGCACTAGAAATTAAGATACTTAAATTTCTTATCCAGGAGTGCCTGTAAGAAATTTAAAAAAAATCCTCTTATTGGCAAGTAAATATCTTAAGTTTTAGCAGTCATAATTTAAAAATTATTGATTTGTGTACTAGTCTAAAGACTATTTTAGTCTTTTTTGAAAAAATGACTAAAATCTATGCATCAAAAGTCAAGATATTTAAATTTTTCTTCCAGGAGTGCCTGTAATATTTACTTGTCAATAAAGACTTCGTCTGTTATTGACAAGTAAATAACTTGAGTTTTCGTAGTCAAAATTAAAAAATTATTAATTTGTGGACTAGTCTAAAGACTATTTTAGTCTTTCTTGAAAAAATGACTAAAATCTATGCATCAAAAGTTAAAATATTCAAATTCTAAATTCAGGAGTGCCGGTAAGGACCAAAATACTTTGTCTTTTATTGGAAAATAAATATATTGAGTCTTGGTAGTCAAAATTAAAAAAATATTGATATATGGACTAGTATAAGGACAATTTTAGTATTTTTTGAAAAAATGACTAAAATCCATACATCAAAAGTTAAGATATTTAAATTCTTAATCTAGGAGTGCCTGTAAGAAATCAAAAATGTTGTCTCTTATTGGCAAGTAAATATCTTGAGTTTTAGTAGTTAAATGATTTATGAAGTAGTCTGAGGACAATTTTAGTCTTTTTTGAAAAAATGACTAAAATCCATGCACCAAAAGTTAAGATATTCAAATTCTTAATTCAGAAGTGCCTGTAAGGAAGAAAAAAACTGTGTCTCTTAATGGCAAGTAAATATCTTCGTATTCAGCAGTCAGAATTTAAAAATTGTTAATTTATAGACTAGTCCGAGGACTATTTAAGTCTTTTTTGAAAAAATTACTAAAATCCATGCACTAGAAATGAAGATACTTAAATTCCTTATCCAGGAGTACCTGTAAGAAATTAAAAAAAATTTCTCTTATTGGCAAGTAAATATCTTGAGTTCTAGCAGTCATAATTTAAAAATTATTAATTTATAAACTAGTCTTAGGACTACTGTAGTTTTTTTTGAAAAAATGACTAAAATCCATGCACCAGAAATTAAGATATTTAAATTCTTATTCCAAAAGTGCCTGCAAGGAATAAAATACTTTGTCTCTTATTGGAACATGAATATTTTGGGTTTTAGTAGTTAAAATTTAAAAATTATTGATTTATGAACTGGTCTCAGGACTACTTTAGTTCCTTTTGAAAAAATGACTAAAATCCATGCACCAAAAGTCAAGATATTAGAATCATTAGTCCAAGAGTGCCTGTAAGAAACAAAATACTTTGTCTGTTATTGACAAGTAAACAACTTGAGTTTTCGTAGTCAAAATTGAAAAATTATTGATTTGTAGACTAGTCTAAAGACCATTTTAATATATTTTAAAAAATTTATGAAAATCGATGCACTAAAAGTCAAGATATGTCAGTTCACGTCGCGGCAGCCTAGCGAATAAGTCGTGTTTACGTTTGTTGCAAAATGTTTGACAAAATGATAGTTTTCCGGCTAATTGATTAGAAGTTCATTGTTGAAGGTGCTTTGTAGTTATAAGTGTATTTACTGTGATATTATTATACGATCGTAACAGTTTTTGGTTCCTCTCATTTTGCCTGCTGCTGTGATTGATCTAGCAAAACTAACAAGTCACATATTTTACACTAAATTCCTATGGTCAGGTGTAAATATATGCTCAACAACAGTTCGAAGTATGGACTTTTGATGTGTTTGTCTAATGCTGGTTTATGCATTGAGTCAACGTAGTAGCAAAGTAAGAACTTTCGTTAATTTATTGTTGTTTGATTTTGAGTTTCTTGTTTTGGAACTGTGTAGCAGTTGCGATAAAGTAATTAAATCAGGAGCAATTTCCGTTGAATGCAGCTTGTGTCGTTCCTGGTTTCACAAAGGCTGCTCTAATTTTTCCAAAACTGAATTTAATAAAATCTATGCGACTTTTAAAAAGAAGAAGAGTCATGAGTGGCAGTGTAGTTCTTGTTGTACATTTAACAATAGACAGTTGTCAAGTATTGGTGTTCATAATGATAATGAAAGCTCTAGTTCTATAAAGACTGTTCAGGAAAATGTAGGAATGGGCGACGTAATATGTCTCTTATTTGCAAGTAAATATCTTGGATTTTTGGTAGTCAAAATTTAAAAATTATTGATTTATGAAGTAGTCTAAAGACAATTTTAGTCTTTTTTGAAAAAATGACTAAAATCCATGAACCAGAAGTCAAGATACTCAAATTCTTATTCCAGGAGTGCCTGTAAGGAATCAAAGATTTTGTCTCTTATTGGCAAATAAATATCTTGATTTCTAGTAGTCAAAATTTAAAAATTATTGATTTATAAACTGGTCTCAGGACTACTTTAGTTTTTTTTGAAAAAATTACTAAAATCCGTGCACTAAAAGTCAAGATATTAGAATCATTAGTCCAAGAGTGCCTGTAAGAAACAAAATACTTTGTCTGTTATTGACAAGTAAACAACTTGAGTTTTCGTAGTCAAAATTTAAAAATTATTGATTTGTAGACTAGTCTAAAGACCATTTTAATATATTTTAAAAAATTTATGAAAATCGATGCACTAAAAGTCAAGATATTTAAATTCATATTCCAGGAGTGCTTGTAAGGAGCAAAATAATTTGTCTTTTATTGACAACTGAAGATCTCGGGTTCGAGTAGTCAACATTTTAAAATTAGTGATTTGTAGACTAGTCTGAAGACCATTTTAATCTCTTTTGAAAAAATGACTAAAATCGATGCACTTAAAGTCAAGATATTCAATTTCGTATTTCAGGAGTGCCTGTGAGTAAGAAAATACTTTGTTTCTTATTGGCAAGTGAACATTTTAGGTTCTAGTCGTCAAAGTTTAGAAATTATTGATTGATGGACTAGTCTGAAGACTATAAGAAATATCTACACAGAATACTTTACTGAAAGAGACTACTTTACTACTTTAGAGATACTGAACAGAATTAAGCGCCTAATAATTAATATTTAAGTACCATTTTTACTTCGTTGAGGGAACAAAAGTAAAAACAATTAAAAATTATTGAACAGTCGACTAGTCTGAGGACTATTTTAGTCTTTTTTGAAAAAATTACTAAAATCCATAAACCAAAAGTTAAGATATTCAAATTCCTATACCAGCAGTGCCTAGGAGGAACCAAAGATTTTGTCTCTTATTCGCAAGTGAATATCTTAGGTTCTAGGAATCAAAATTTAAAAATTATTAATTTATGGACTAGTCTGAGGACCATTTTAGTCTTTTTTGAAAAAATAACTAAAATCCATGCACCAAAAGTTAAGATTTTCAAATTCCTATTCCAGGAGTGCCTGTAACGAATCAAAGATTTTGTCTCTTATTGGCAAGTGAATATCTTGGGGTCTAGTAGTCAAAATTTAAAAGTTATTAATTTGTGGACTAACCTAAAGACCATTTTAATATTTTCTGAAGAAATGACCAAAATCGATGCATTAAAAGTCAAGATATTCAAATTCTTATTCCAGGAGTGCCTGTAAAGAACAAAACACTTTGACTCCTATTGGCCAATGACTCTAACATAGAAAGTAGCTAGGAAAAACTAGCTAAGGTACTAAGCTACTAAGCTAGGAAGTAGCTACATCAATTTTTCAACCAGACTGACGTTTCTACCCTCAAACCCATCTTCAGGAATCTCACTATGAGAGCGTAAAAAAATTATGAGAATACCTCAAGTAGTTTCCGAGTTATGAACATCTGAGCCAACACATTCCTCAGAAGAACTAAGCGTTTTCCTAAAAACGGCCATTTCAGTCGTTCCTATTATTCTCCACGTCTACTCTGCTCCATAAATCTAAACTCTTCTAATGGGTATTTCATATACGTTATATATTCGTATATATTCGTAGTGCACCACCCTGTAATTCCTCGATCTGGAAAAATTAACCTGGTTCCTGGTTCTCTTTTGCTAGTCAAATATTCAGCCTGTATTTTTTACTAACCTTCTCCTTGTTGTAACTTAAAATCTTATACTTCTTCTATAAAGAATACTACTTGTAGTTGATGTTTTCCTCTCTCTCTGTAGTAAAGGGTTTTGGTATTGTATGAATGGTGTTGTCTCTGTTGGCCTATTTCTCCTTGGGCCTTTCACACTTCTTCCATAAGACATAAATTGTCTAGTGACATTGTAAGATCTTATGGCACACTGTCGGCTTTCTTTGCATGTTCATATATTTAATTTTTGTAAAAAAAAAACAAACGAGACTTAGACTGTTTATTGGCAGTCTACAGCAGTCTAAAATTAAGTGAAAATTAGATTAGCACGTTCTTATCGGTTCACAGATGCGCCCACCAGCTCAATACGACAGCCAAGTGGCTACAGAAGCTGAAGGTGAACAGCCTGATCCGAGGATGGTGGCCATGATGATCAGCACCAGGTTAGCAGGTCGGGCAGTGATCAGGGTGGTCGGTAGATGCGAGGAAGCTCAAGAAAATCAAGAATTAGGTAAGGTACGATAATTTTAGTGCACCACTATTGCTACGAGTGTACTAGCAACTGATATTCCTGAAGGTTTTTATGGCTCATTTTTTGATCTGACAAGGGCAATTGACTGTGTCCCCAACAAAAAATTAGGAAACGCTTTAAGGTGACCCTGTATTTTAATTGTTTTTTTACTAGTATAGCAAGGACTTCCTGGAGAAACCTAGCGATAGCTCAAAAACTAGTCATAAATGTTTTAGAAATTTTTGGATTTTCTTGTAGGGGACACTTGAGCGCACGCCACTGTCTAGGTTTGGAAACTCTAGCTCAGCTAGTTTCCTTAGAAACAACTCCAGAACATCCTACAACCTATTTTAATTATTTTTTACCGCTATAACAAAGACTTCCTGGACAAACCTAGCGATAGCTCAAAAACTAGTCATAAATATTTTGGAAACTTTTGGATTTTCTTATAGGGGACAGTTGAGCGCATGCCACTATCCAGGTTTGGAAACTCTAGTCCAGCTAGTTTCATTATAAAGTTAGGAAATATTCCAAGGTCACCCTTCGACCAATTTTAAATATTTTTTACCGCTATAGGAAGGATTTTCTGGATACACCTGGCTAGATTTTACTTGCTGCGTTTGGAAAACTGAATAGAAACACATTTCCACGTTATAATTTTTCATTTTTAAAGCCATTTTTGCAGGAAACTTTATTTTTTAATATTTCAACCCGCCTAAAAGTAACTTCAATAAATTCTAGGCAGTTGAAATTATTTTTCTTTGTTTCAAAACTGCATGATAATTCAGCTGATATTCTCTATATTTAAATAAGACCACTCTCTATCAGCTGCAAAAAATTCAAAATCGGTGCTATAGATTTAACACATTCATAGGTGCAATCCTGTGTGATCTACCAAAGGCCTCTGACTATGTATCTTCCATTGAAATACTATTATTCTGTTTTCCAGTCAATCAGTTCTGTTTCCCACTCCTGTTCAGTCACTAAGGGCTTGATCCTTTTTGCAGACGACACAACTGCTCTCGCAAGAAGGAATTTGAAGTGGGACATAAAACATATGTCATCCATATAATGGCCAATAAGATTAGCGATATTCAATCAATCAATCGAGAACATTAGCAGCTAATTAAATTTTTAGAAGCATAATTAAAGCCTGTACTGTACGTATGCCGACTCATTAACGTCGTTACTTTCTATTTTATTTTATTTCCGCGCTATTTATTCTTACTTCGGAAGCTATAGGGGCAATTATGTTCTACAATAATAATTATTACGCAGATCGTTGGGTGCCGAAAGTGAAATTTGTTCTGCAGCAAGCGCCTGCTGACATCACGCACTTACGTTCGTTTGATTTAATGGGGAATTGTTTCTGATGCCTAGATAGTATACTGATTATGTTATGATGAAGGAATTTTGGAAAAGAAGTGCTTCGAAGTCAGCAATGTTATGCTTTTAAGGTGAAGTGGTTGGATGAAGAGATCTTACAGTGAATTGAGTGCTTTGGAAGAGCCTATGAAATTTGAGTCAATGCAATAAGGTGCCATGAGTGCAGAGAACTTGTTAAATTGAATAATTACTTCTTCTTCAAGTAAACTCTTCCTTTTACGAACTAAACACAAACGTATGTACGTACGTCACAAATTCAGATACAAGGTGTAACGGTACCAAATATGGTACAATCATCAAGGTAAAAAGGAAAATAAACCTTCTTCGCTTTTCCTGTCTGTTCTTTCTCAATATTATTGAATGGACAAGATGAATGTCTTTATACGGACTTGCTAAGGTTAGATTTCCGGTAATACAAATTATAGAAAATGGTTCTTAGGTGCACCATTTAATACACTTTATATTGTTAAACTAATATAAATTATAGTTAATTCTCTGTAACCTGAATTATTTATTAAATATGAAATTTTTTGTGAATATAAAGAAATCAATTGCTAATCGATGCAAGAAAATTGACAGTTAATTGCTCTATTTTTTTTCAAGTTATAAATTTTTTAGCAAAAACACTGATACATAAAAAATTCGGTGAGTCCTCTTAGACTGTATTTGGTAAAAAATTTATTACTTAAAAAATATTGGAGCAATTAATTTATAACCTTCTTTCATGGGTTAGCAAAAGATGTCCTTATAATTACAAGAAGTTTCAAGTAATTTCCTCTTGATTTGAATTTCTTATGAATTTTTAAAGTTGGATTAAAAAAATTTTTTTTTGCAGAAGAATTTCTTACTAGAAAAACTATTTGGGGTGGGTGGGAGGCCAAGGGTGGTTTTAATGAAAAACAGGATTTTTTCAAAAACAGTCCAAAACTTTTTTAATTGAACTTTAAAAATTCAAAAGAAATTCAAATAAAGAGCAATTTACTTGAAACTTCTTGTAATTATAAAGATATCTTTTGCTTATCCATGCAAAAAGGTTATTAGTTAATTGGTCAATTTTTTTTACAAAAATTCTGTTTTTCATTAAAACCACTCTTAGCCCCCCACCCACCCCAAATAGTTTCTCTAGTAAGAAATTCTTCTGCAAAAATTTTTTTTTTAATCCAGTTTTAAAAATTCATAAGAAATTCAAATTAAGAGCAATTTACTTGAAACTTCTTGTGAATATAAAGAGATCAATTGCTAATCGACGCAAGAAAATTGCCAGTTAATTGCTTTATTGTTTTTTAAGTTATAAATTTTTTAGCAAAAACACTGATACATAAAAAATTCGATGTTGCAATATGAGTCTTCCTAGACTGTATTTAGTAAAAAATTTATTACTTAAAAAATATTGGAGCAATTATTATATAACCTTCTTCCGTGGGTTAGCAAAAGATGTTTTTATAATTACTAGAAGTTTCAAGTAAATTGCTCTTGATTTGAATTTTTTATGAATTTTTAAATTCGTATTAAAATAATTTTCGGACTGTTATTGGTAAAAAATTTATAACTCAAAAAATAATTGTCTAATTAACTCATAGCCTTCTTAAATCGATAAGCAATTGACGTCTTTATAATTAAAAGAAGTTTCAAGTAAATTGCTCTTGATTTGAATTTCTTATGAATTTTTAAAGTTGGATTAAAAAAAAAATGTTTGCAGAAGAATTTCTTACTAGAAAAACTATTTGGGGTGGGTGGGGGGCTAAGGATGGTTTTAATAAAAAACAGAATTTTTGCAAAAAGAGTCCAAGAATTATTTTAATCGAACTTTAAAAATTCAAAAGGAATTCAAATAAAGAGCAATTTACTTGAAACTTCTTGTAATTATAAAGATATCTTTTGCTTATCCATGCAAAAAGGTTATTAGTTAATTGGTCAATTTTTTTTGCAAAAATTCGGTTTTTCATTAAAACCACCCTTAGCCCCCCTCCCACCCCAAATAATTCTTTTAGTAAGAAATTCTTCTGCAAAAATTTTTTTTTTTAATCCAACTTTAAAAATTTATAGGAAATTCAAATCAAGAGAAATTTACTCAAAACTTCTTGTGAATATAAAGAGATCAATTGCTAATCGACGCAAGAAAATTGCCAGTTAATTGCTCTATTGTTTTTTAAGTTATAAATTTTTTAGCAAAAACACTGATACATAAAAAATTCGATGTTGCAATATGAGTCTTCCTAGACTGTATTTAGTAAAAAATTTATTACTTAAAAAATATTGGAGCAATTAATTTATAACCTTCTTCCGTGGGTTAGCAAAAGATGTTTTTATAATTGCTAGAAGTTTCAAGTAAATTGCTCTTGATTTGAATTTTTTATGAATTTTTAAATTCGTATTAAAATAATTTTCGGACTGTTATTGGTAAAAAATTTACAACTCAAAAATTAAATATCTAATTAACTCATAGCCTTCTTGAATCGATAAGCAATTGATGTCTTTATAATTACAAGAAGTTTCAAGTAAATTGCTCTTGATTTGATTTTCTTATGAATTTTTAAAGTTGGATTAAAAAAAAAATGTTTGCAGAAGAATTTCTTACTAGAAAAACTATTTGGGGTGGGTGGGGGGCTAAGGATGGTTTTAATAAAAAACAGAATTTTTGCAAAAAGAGTCCAAAAACTATTTTAATCGAACTTTAAAAATTCAAAAGGAATTCAAATAAAGAGCAATTTACTTGACATTTCTTGTAATTATAAAGATATCTTTAGCTTATCCATGCAAGAAAGTTATTATTTAATTGGTCAATTATTTTGCAAAAATTCTGTTTTTCTTTAAAACCACCCTTGGCCCCCCACCCACCCCAAATAGTTTTTCTAGTAAAAAATTCTTCTGCAAAAATTTTTTTTTTAATCCAACTTTAAAAATTTATAAGAAATTCAAATCAAGAGCAATTTACTTGAAACTTCTTGTGATTATAAAAAGATCTATTACCAATCAATGCGAGAAGGTTCTAAGTTAATTGCTGTATTATTTTTTAAGTTATAAGTATTTTACCAAAAACAATCCGAAAATTATTTTGATTTAAATTTAAAAATTCATAAAAAATTTAAATCAAGAGCAGTTTATTTGAAACTTCGTGTGAATATAAAGAGATCAATTGCTAATCGATGTAAAAAAATTTCCAGTTAATTGCTCTATTATTTTTCAAGTTATAATTTTTTTAGCAAAAACACTGATATATGAAAAATTCGATGTTGCAACATACGTTCTCTTAGACTATATTTGGTAAATTATTTATCACAAAAAAAATTGACCAATTAACTCACAATCTTCTTTCATAGGTTAGCAAAAGATGTCTTTATAATTACAAGAAGTTTCAAGTAAATTGCTCTTTATTTGAATTTCTTATGAATTTTTAAAGTTGGAATAAAAAAAATTTTTTTGCAGAAGAATTTCTTACTAGAAAAACTATTTGGGGTGGGTGGGGGGTTAAGGGTGGTGTTAATGAAAAACAGGATTTTTGCAAAAACAGTCCAAAAATAATTTTAATCGAAGTTTAAAAATTCAAAAGGAATTCAAATAAAGAGCAATTTACTTGAAACTTCTTGTAATTATATAGATATCTTTTGCTTATCCATACAAGAAGGTTATTAGTTAATTGGTTAATTTTTTTTTGCAAAAATTCGGTTTTTTATTAAAACCACCCTTAGCCCCCCACCCACCCCAAATAGTTTTCTAGTAAGAAATTCTTCTGCAAAAAAATTTTTTTTAATCCAACTTTAAAAATTCATAGGAAATTCAAATCAAGAGCAATTTACTTGAAACTTTTTGTAGTTATAAAGACATCTTTTGCTAATCTACGGCAGAAGGTTATAAGTTAATTGGTCAATTATTTTTTAAGTTATAAATTTTTTACCAAGTACAGTCTAAGAGAACTTATGTTGCAACATCGAATTTTTTATGTATCAGTGTTTTTGCCAAAAAACTTATAACTTGAAAAACAATAGACCAATTAACTGGCAATTTTCTTGCGTCGATTAGCAATTGATCTCTTTATATTCACAAGAAGTTTCAAGTAAATTGCTCTTGATCTGAATTTTTTATGAATTTTTAAAGTTGGATTAAAAAAAAATTTGCAGAAGAATTTCTTACTAGAAAAACTGTTTGAGATGGGTGGGGGGCTAGTTTAAGAACCATATAAATTATAGTTAATTTTCTGCAAAAAAACCGTTTTTTATAACATATTATAACACTCGCTTGTTGCAGATGATCTTTAGGATAATTTAACTCCAATATGACTGCTTGCTTTTGCAGTACCGACATCTCAAAACCTAATTTTAGTCCACAAAACCCCCTTTAACAAGCCAGCTTTGCCTCCAGCGGTGCCCTACTGGATACCACTTTGGCATCTCCAATTTTTGCTTTATTTATTGATAAACAATAACATCATCCTTACATTTGCTTGCTTCAGCACCATTTAACCTAAAAGTGACCGCTTACTTTAGCAGGATTAAATAATTATTGTACAATTCTCATGGGATACAGTACATGCTCTCCCATCCCTCTCTTACCGCGTCGTTCTCTCGGGTTACCTCAAACAGCGCATGTCAGACTTTAATAAAGTTCAAAATATTCGACGCAGTGTCGTCGCCTTAAGTTCAAGTTGCGTATCGTGATCAGAGTGAACCGTCATGGCGAACGCTGTTACGCGGGTGATTCATCGATGCGAGGATGCTAAAGATACCGAGGATTTAGGTAATAATTAATTCGTTTATTACTCAGCATCAGATAATACGAATCTTTTAAGTGAGAGTGAGATAACATGATCTCTTATCTTGCTTTAGTGGGTTCTTTAGCTTGAGGAGGCTCCCCTCTCTTTATATATGTGTAGAATTCTCCATCTTTATTCATTCCTTCTTTGAGACTTCAGGAGATCTTCCATCTCGCTCTCGTTGGTTCCTTGTGATCAAACTAAGGCAAGCTCCTGTCCTGTTTTCAACAAAGGAATTGCTGAGGACTATTGCCAATGTCAAGAGCAGTTCACTTGAAACTTCTTGAAAATATAAAGAGATCTATTGCTAATTGATGCAAGAAGGTTAGGAGTTAATTGGACAATTATTTTTTGAGTTGTAAATTTTTTACCAATAACAGTCCGAAAATTATTTTAATTCGATTTTAAAAATTCACAAGAAATTCAAATCAAGAGCGATTTACTTAAAACTTTTTGTGAATATAAAGACATCAATTGCCAATCGATGCAAGAAAACCATAAGTTAATTGGTCAATTTTTTTTTAAGTTATACATTTTTTACCAATAACAGTCCGAAAATTATTTTAATGTGAATTTAAAAACTCATAAGAAATTTAAATTAAGAGCAATTTACTTCAAACTTCTTGTGAATATAAAGAGATCTATTGCTAATCGATGCAAGAAAATTGCCAGTTAATTGGTCCATTATTTTTCAAGTTATAAATTTTTTAGCAAAGACACCGATACATAAAAAATTCCATGTTGCAATATGAGTCCTCCTAGACTGTATTTGGTAAAAAATTTATCACTTAAAAAATATTGGAGCAATTAACTCATAACCTTCTTCCATGGGTTAGCAAAAGATGTCTTTATAATAACAAGAAGTTTCAAGTAAATTGCTCTTGATTTGAATTTCTTATGAATTTTTAAAGTTGGACTAAAAAAATTTTTTTGCAGAAAAATTTCTTACTAGAAAAACTATTTGGGGTGGGTGGGGGGCTAATGATGGTGTTAATAAAAAACAGGATTTTAGCAAAAACAGTTCAAAAATTATTTTAATTCAACTTTAAAAATTCATAAGAAATTCTAATCACGAACAATTTACTTAAAACCTCTTGTAAATATAAAGACATCTATTGCTAATCGAGTTAAGAAGTTTAGAATCGTGCAAGAAGGTTATAAGTGAATTAATCAATTATTTTTTGCAAAAATTCTGTTTTTCCTTAAAACCACCCTTAGCCCCCCACCCACCCCAAATAATTTTTCCAGTAAGAAATTCTTCTACACAAACAGTTTGAAAATTATTTTAAAAATTCTTAAGTAATTCAAATTAAGAGCAATTTACTTAAAACTTCTTGTGATTATAAGGACATCTATTGCTAGTCGATGCAAGAAGACTATAAGTTAATTGGTCAATTTTTTTCTAAGTTATAAATTTTTTACCAATAACAGTTCGAAAATTATTTTAATGCGACTTTAAAAATTCATAAGAAATTTAAATCAAGAGCAATTTACTTGAAACTTCTTGTGAATATAAAGAGATCTATTCCTAATCGATGCAAGAAAATTGCCAGTTAATTGGTCCATTATTTTTTAAGTTATAAATTTTTTAGCAAAAACAGTGATACATAAAAAATTCGATGTTGCAATATGAGTCCTCTTAGACTGTATTTGGTAAAAAATTTATCACTTAAAAAATATTGGAGCAATTAACTCATAACCTTCTTCCATGGGTTAGCAAAAGATGTCTTTATAATAACAAGAAGTTTCAAGTGAATTGCTCTTGATTTGAATTTCTTATGAATTTTTAAATTGGATTAAAAAAATTTTTTTGCAGAAAAATTTCTTACTGGAAAAACTATTTGGGGTGGGTGGGGGGCTACGGATGGTCTTAATCAAAAACAGGATTTTCGCAAAAACAGTCCAAAAATTATTTTAATTTAACTTTAAAAATTCATAAGAAATTCAAATCACGAACAATTTACTTAAAACCTCTTGTAAATATAAAGACATCTATTGCTAATCGATTTGAGAAGTTTAGAATCGTGCAAGAAGGTTATAAGTGAATTGGTCAATTATTTTTTGCAAAAATTCTGTTTTTCCTTAAAACCACCCTTAGCCCCCCACCCACCCCAAATAATTTTTCCAGTAAGAAATTCTTCTGCAAAAACAGTTTGAAAATTATTTTAAAAATTCATAAGAAATTCAAATTAGGAGCAATTTACTTAAAACTTCTTGTGATTATAAAGACGTCTATTGCTAGTCGATGCAAGAAGACTATAAGTTAATTGGTCAATTTTTTTTTAAGTTATAAATTTTTTACCAATAACAGTTCAAAAATTATTTTAATGCGACTTTAAAAATTCATAAGAAATTTAAATCAAGAGGAATTTACTCGAAACTTCTTGTGAATATAAAGAGATCAATTGCTAATCGATGCAAGAAAACTACTAGTTAATTGGTCTATTGTTTTTCAAGTTATACATTTTTTAGCAAAAACACTGATACATAAAAAATTCCATGTTGCCATATGAGTCCTCCTGACTGTATTTGGTAAAAAATTTATCACTTAAAAAATAATTGACCAATTAACTTGTAACTTTTTTGTATCGATTAGCAATAGATGTCTTAACAACCACAAAAAGTTTCAAGTAAATTGCTCTTGATTTGAATTTCTTATGAATTTTTAAAGTTGGACTAAAAAAATTTTTTTGCAGAAAAATGTCTTACTAGAAAAACTATTTGGGGTGGGTGGGGGGCTAAGGATGGTTTTAATCAAAAACAGGATTTTCGCAAAAACAGTCCAAAATATATTTTAATTCAACTTTAGAAATTCATAAGAAATTCAAATCACGAACAATTTACTTAAAATCTCTTGTAAATATAAAGACATCTATTGCTAATCGATTTGAGAAGTTTGGAATCGTGCAAGAAGGTTATAAGTGAATTGGTCAATTATTTTTTGCAAAAATTCTGTTTTTCATAAAAACCACCCTTAGCCCCCCACCCACCCCAAATAATTTTTCCAGTAAGAAATTCTTCTGCACAAACAGTTTGAAAATTATTTTAAAAATTCTTAAGTAATTCAAATTAAGAGCAATTTACTTAAAACTTCTTGTGATTATAAGGACATCTATTGCTAGTCGATGCAAGAAGACTATAAGTTAATTGGTCAATTTTTTTCTAAGTTATAAATTTTTTACCAATAACAGTCCGAAAATTATTTTAATGCGAGTTTAAAAATTCATAAGAAATTTAAATCAAGAGGAATTTACTCGAAACTTCTTGTGAATATGAAGAGATCAATTGCTAATCGATGCAAGAAAATTCCCAGTTAATTGGTCCATTATTTTTCAAGTTATAAATTTTTTAGCAAAAATACTGATACATAAAAAATTCCATGCTGCAATATGAGTCCTCCTAGACTGTATTTGGTAAAAAATTTATCACTTAAAAAATATTGGAGCAATTAACTCATAACCTTCTTCCATGGGTTAGCAAAAGATGTCTTTATAATTACAAGAAGTTTTAGGTAAATTGCTCTTGATTTGAATATTTCATGAATTTTTAAAGTTGGACTAAGAATAATTTTTTGCAGAAGAATTTCTTACTGGAAAAACTATTTGGGGTGGGTGGGGGGCCAAGGGTGGTTTTAATGAAAAACAGGATTTTTGCAAAAACATTCCAAAAATTATTTTAATTCAACTTTAAAAATTCATAAGAAATTCAAATCACGAGCAATTTACTTGAAACTTCTTGCAAATATAAAGACATCTATTGCTAATCGAATTGAGAAGTTTGTAATAGTGCAAGAAGGTTATAACTTAATTGGTCAATTGTTTTTTGCAAAAATTCTGTTTTTCCTTAAAACCACCCTTAGCCCCCCACCCACCCCAAATAATTTTTCCAGTAAGAAATTCTTCTGCACAAACAGTTTGAAAATTATTTTAAAAATTCTTAAGTAATTCAAATTAAGAGCAATTTACTTAAAACTTCTGCTGATGATAAAGACATTTATTGCTAGTCGATGCAAGAAGTCTATAAGTTAATTGGTCAATTTTTTTCTAAGTTATAAATTTTTTACTAATAACAGTCCGAAAATTATTTTAATGTGACTTTAAAAATTCATAAGAAATTTAAATCAAGAGGAATTTACTCGAAACTTCTTGTGAATATAAAGAGATCAATTGCTAATCGATGCAAGAAAATTGCCAGTTAATTGGTCCATTATTTTTCAAGTTATAAATTTTTTAGCAAAGACACCGATACATAAAAAATTCCATGTTGCAATATGAGTCCTCCTAGACTGTATTTGGTAAAAAATTTATCACTTAAAAAATATTGGAGCAATTAACTCATAACCTTCTTCCATGGGTTAGCAAAAGATGTCTTTATAATAACAAGAAGTTTCAAGTAAATTGCTCTTGATTTGAATTTCTTATGAATTTTTAAAGTTGGACTAAAAAAATTTTTTTGCAGAAAAATTTCTTACTAGAAAAACTATTTGGGGTGGGTGGGGGGCTAATGATGGTGTTAATAAAAAACAGGATTTTAGCAAAAACAGTTCAAAAATTATTTTAATTCAACTTTAAAAATTCATAAGAAATTCTAATCACGAACAATTTACTTAAAACCTCTTGTAAATATAAAGACATCTATTGCTAATCGAGTTAAGAAGTTTAGAATCGTGCAAGAAGGTTATAAGTGAATTAATCAATTATTTTTTGCAAAAATTCTGTTTTTCCTTAAAACCACCCTTAGCCCCCCACCCACCCCAAATAATTTTTCCAGTAAGAAATTCTTCTACACAAACAGTTTGAAAATTATTTTAAAAATTCTTAAGTAATTCAAATTAAGAGCAATTTACTTAAAACTTCTTGTGATTATAAGGACATCTATTGCTAGTCGATGCAAGAAGACTATAAGTTAATTGGTCAATTTTTTTCTAAGTTATAAATTTTTTACCAATAACAGTTCGAAAATTATTTTAATGCGACTTTAAAAATTCATAAGAAATTTAAATCAAGAGCAATTTACTTGAAACTTCTTGTGAATATAAAGAGATCTATTGCTAATCGATGCAAGAAAATTGCCAGTTAATTGGTCCATTATTTTTCAAGTTATAAATTTTTTAGCAAAGACACCGATACATAAAAAATTCCATGTTGCAATATGAGTCCTCCTAGACTGTATTTGGTAAAAAATTTATCACTTAAAAAATATTGGAGCAATTAACTCATAACCTTCTTCCATGGGTTAGCAAAAGATGTCTTTATAATAACAAGAAGTTTCAAGTAAATTGCTCTTGATTTGAATTTCTTATGAATTTTTAAAGTTGGACTAAAAAAATTTTTTTGCAGAAAAATTTCTTACTAGAAAAACTATTTGGGGTGGGTGGGGGGCTAATGATGGTGTTAATAAAAAACAGGATTTTAGCAAAAACAGTTCAAAAATTATTTTAATTCAACTTTAAAAATTCATAAGAAATTCTAATCACGAACAATTTACTTAAAACCTCTTGTAAATATAAAGACATCTATTGCTAATCGAGTTAAGAAGTTTAGAATCGTGCAAGAAGGTTATAAGTGAATTAATCAATTATTTTTTGCAAAAATTCTGTTTTTCCTTAAAACCACCCTTAGCCCCCCACCCACCCCAAATAATTTTTCCAGTAAGAAATTCTTCTACACAAACAGTTTGAAAATTATTTTAAAAATTCTTAAGTAATTCAAATTAAGAGCAATTTACTTAAAACTTCTTGTGATTATAAGGACATCTATTGCTAGTCGATGCAAGAAGACTATAAGTTAATTGGTCAATTTTTTTCTAAGTTATAAATTTTTTACCAATAACAGTTCGAAAATTATTTTAATGCGACTTTAAAAATTCATAAGAAATTTAAATCAAGAGCAATTTACTTGAAACTTCTTGTGAATATAAAGAGATCTATTCCTAATCGATGCAAGAAAATTGCCAGTTAATTGGTCCATTATTTTTTAAGTTATAAATTTTTTAGCAAAAACAGTGATACATAAAAAATTCGATGTTGCAATATGAGTCCTCTTAGACTGTATTTGGTAAAAAATTTATCACTTAAAAAATATTGGAGCAATTAACTCATAACCTTCTTCCATGGGTTAGCAAAAGATGTCTTTATAATAACAAGAAGTTTCAAGTGAATTGCTCTTGATTTGAATTTCTTATGAATTTTTAAATTGGATTAAAAAAATTTTTTTGCAGAAAAATTTCTTACTGGAAAAACTATTTGGGGTGGGTGGGGGGCTACGGATGGTCTTAATCAAAAACAGGATTTTCGCAAAAACAGTCCAAAAATTATTTTAATTTAACTTTAAAAATTCATAAGAAATTCAAATCACGAACAATTTACTTAAAACCTCTTGTAAATATAAAGACATCTATTGCTAATCGATTTGAGAAGTTTAGAATCGTGCAAGAAGGTTATAAGTGAATTGGTCAATTATTTTTTGCAAAAATTCTGTTTTTCCTTAAAACCACCCTTAGCCCCCCACCCACCCCAAATAATTTTTCCAGTAAGAAATTCTTCTGCAAAAACAGTTTGAAAATTATTTTAAAAATTCATAAGAAATTCAAATTAGGAGCAATTTACTTAAAACTTCTTGTGATTATAAAGACGTCTATTGCTAGTCGATGCAAGAAGACTATAAGTTAATTGGTCAATTTTTTTTTAAGTTATAAATTTTTTACCAATAACAGTTCAAAAATTATTTTAATGCGACTTTAAAAATTCATAAGAAATTTAAATCAAGAGGAATTTACTCGAAACTTCTTGTGAATATAAAGAGATCAATTGCTAATCGATGCAAGAAAACTACTAGTTAATTGGTCTATTGTTTTTCAAGTTATACATTTTTTAGCAAAAACACTGATACATAAAAAATTCCATGTTGCCATATGAGTCCTCCTGACTGTATTTGGTAAAAAATTTATCACTTAAAAAATAATTGACCAATTAACTTGTAACTTTTTTGTATCGATTAGCAATAGATGTCTTAACAACCACAAAAAGTTTCAAGTAAATTGCTCTTGATTTGAATTTCTTATGAATTTTTAAAGTTGGACTAAAAAAATTTTTTTGCAGAAAAATGTCTTACTAGAAAAACTATTTGGGGTGGGTGGGGGGCTAAGGATGGTTTTAATCAAAAACAGGATTTTCGCAAAAACAGTCCAAAATATATTTTAATTCAACTTTAGAAATTCATAAGAAATTCAAATCACGAACAATTTACTTAAAATCTCTTGTAAATATAAAGACATCTATTGCTAATCGATTTGAGAAGTTTGGAATCGTGCAAGAAGGTTATAAGTGAATTGGTCAATTATTTTTTGCAAAAATTCTGTTTTTCATAAAAACCACCCTTAGCCCCCCACCCACCCCAAATAATTTTTCCAGTAAGAAATTCTTCTGCACAAACAGTTTGAAAATTATTTTAAAAATTCTTAAGTAATTCAAATTAAGAGCAATTTACTTAAAACTTCTTGTGATTATAAGGACATCTATTGCTAGTCGATGCAAGAAGACTATAAGTTAATTGGTCAATTTTTTTCTAAGTTATAAATTTTTTACCAATAACAGTCCGAAAATTATTTTAATGCGAGTTTAAAAATTCATAAGAAATTTAAATCAAGAGGAATTTACTCGAAACTTCTTGTGAATATGAAGAGATCAATTGCTAATCGATGCAAGAAAATTCCCAGTTAATTGGTCCATTATTTTTCAAGTTATAAATTTTTTAGCAAAAATACTGATACATAAAAAATTCCATGCTGCAATATGAGTCCTCCTAGACTGTATTTGGTAAAAAATTTATCACTTAAAAAATATTGGAGCAATTAACTCATAACCTTCTTCCATGGGTTAGCAAAAGATGTCTTTATAATTACAAGAAGTTTTAGGTAAATTGCTCTTGATTTGAATATTTCATGAATTTTTAAAGTTGGACTAAGAATAATTTTTTGCAGAAGAATTTCTTACTGGAAAAACTATTTGGGGTGGGTGGGGGGCCAAGGGTGGTTTTAATGAAAAACAGGATTTTTGCAAAAACATTCCAAAAATTATTTTAATTCAACTTTAAAAATTCATAAGAAATTCAAATCACGAGCAATTTACTTGAAACTTCTTGCAAATATAAAGACATCTATTGCTAATCGAATTGAGAAGTTTGTAATAGTGCAAGAAGGTTATAACTTAATTGGTCAATTGTTTTTTGCAAAAATTCTGTTTTTCCTTAAAACCACCCTTAGCCCCCCACCCACCCCAAATAATTTTTCCAGTAAGAAATTCTTCTGCACAAACAGTTTGAAAATTATTTTAAAAATTCTTAAGTAATTCAAATTAAGAGCAATTTACTTAAAACTTCTGCTGATGATAAAGACATTTATTGCTAGTCGATGCAAGAAGTCTATAAGTTAATTGGTCAATTTTTTTCTAAGTTATAAATTTTTTACTAATAACAGTCCGAAAATTATTTTAATGTGACTTTAAAAATTCATAAGAAATTTAAATCAAGAGGAATTTACTCGAAACTTCTTGTGAATATAAAGAGATCAATTGCTAATCGATGCAAGAAAATTGCCAGTTAATTGGTCCATTATTTTTCAAGTTATAAATTTTTTAGCAAAGACACCGATACATAAAAAATTCCATGTTGCAATATGAGTCCTCCTAGACTGTATTTGGTAAAAAATTTATCACTTAAAAAATATTGGAGCAATTAACTCATAACCTTCTTCCATGGGTTAGCAAAAGATGTCTTTATAATAACAAGAAGTTTCAAGTAAATTGCTCTTGATTTGAATTTCTTATGAATTTTTAAAGTTGGACTAAAAAAATTTTTTTGCAGAAAAATTTCTTACTAGAAAAACTATTTGGGGTGGGTGGGGGGCTAATGATGGTGTTAATAAAAAACAGGATTTTAGCAAAAACAGTTCAAAAATTATTTTAATTCAACTTTAAAAATTCATAAGAAATTCTAATCACGAACAATTTACTTAAAACCTCTTGTAAATATAAAGACATCTATTGCTAATCGAGTTAAGAAGTTTAGAATCGTGCAAGAAGGTTATAAGTGAATTAATCAATTATTTTTTGCAAAAATTCTGTTTTTCCTTAAAACCACCCTTAGCCCCCCACCCACCCCAAATAATTTTTCCAGTAAGAAATTCTTCTACACAAACAGTTTGAAAATTATTTTAAAAATTCTTAAGTAATTCAAATTAAGAGCAATTTACTTAAAACTTCTTGTGATTATAAGGACATCTATTGCTAGTCGATGCAAGAAGACTATAAGTTAATTGGTCAATTTTTTTCTAAGTTATAAATTTTTTACCAATAACAGTTCGAAAATTATTTTAATGCGACTTTAAAAATTCATAAGAAATTTAAATCAAGAGCAATTTACTTGAAACTTCTTGTGAATATAAAGAGATCTATTCCTAATCGATGCAAGAAAATTGCCAGTTAATTGGTCCATTATTTTTTAAGTTATAAATTTTTTAGCAAAAACAGTGATACATAAAAAATTCGATGTTGCAATATGAGTCCTCTTAGACTGTATTTGGTAAAAAATTTATCACTTAAAAAATATTGGAGCAATTAACTCATAACCTTCTTCCATGGGTTAGCAAAAGATGTCTTTATAATAACAAGAAGTTTCAAGTGAATTGCTCTTGATTTGAATTTCTTATGAATTTTTAAATTGGATTAAAAAAATTTTTTTGCAGAAAAATTTCTTACTGGAAAAACTATTTGGGGTGGGTGGGGGGCTACGGATGGTCTTAATCAAAAACAGGATTTTCGCAAAAACAGTCCAAAAATTATTTTAATTTAACTTTAAAAATTCATAAGAAATTCAAATCACGAACAATTTACTTAAAACCTCTTGTAAATATAAAGACATCTATTGCTAATCGATTTGAGAAGTTTAGAATCGTGCAAGAAGGTTATAAGTGAATTGGTCAATTATTTTTTGCAAAAATTCTGTTTTTCCTTAAAACCACCCTTAGCCCCCCACCCACCCCAAATAATTTTTCCAGTAAGAAATTCTTCTGCAAAAACAGTTTGAAAATTATTTTAAAAATTCATAAGAAATTCAAATTAGGAGCAATTTACTTAAAACTTCTTGTGATTATAAAGACGTCTATTGCTAGTCGATGCAAGAAGACTATAAGTTAATTGGTCAATTTTTTTTTAAGTTATAAATTTTTTACCAATAACAGTTCAAAAATTATTTTAATGCGACTTTAAAAATTCATAAGAAATTTAAATCAAGAGGAATTTACTCGAAACTTCTTGTGAATATAAAGAGATCAATTGCTAATCGATGCAAGAAAACTACTAGTTAATTGGTCTATTGTTTTTCAAGTTATACATTTTTTAGCAAAAACACTGATACATAAAAAATTCCATGTTGCCATATGAGTCCTCCTAGACTGTATTTGGTAAAAAAATTTCTGACTTAAAAAATAATTGACCAATTAACTTGTAACTTTTTTGTATCGATTAGTAATAGATGTCTATATAACCACAAAAAGTTTCAAGTGAATTGCTCTTGATTTGAATTTCTTATGAATTTTTAAAGTTGGACAAAAAAATTTTTTTGCAGAAAAATGTCTTACTAGAAAAACTATTTGGGGTGGATGGGGGGCTAAGGATGGTTTTAATCAAAAACAGGATTTTCGCAAAAACAGTCCAAAATATATTTTAATTCAACTTTAAAAATTCATAAGAAATTCAAATCACGAACAATTTACTTAAAACCTCTTGTAAATATAAAGACATCTATTGCTAATCGATTTGAGAAGTTTAGAATCGTGCAAAAAGGTTATAAGTGAATTGGTCAATTATTTTTTGCAAAAATTCTGTTTTTCCTTAAAACCACCCTTAGCCCCCCACCCACCCCAAATAATTTTTCCAGTAAGAAATTCTTCTGCAAAAACAGTTTGAAAATTATTTTAAAAATTCATAAGAAATTCAAATTAGGAGCAATTTACTTAAAACTTCTTGTGATTATAAAGACATCTATGCTATTCGACGCAAGAAGACTAGAAGTTAATTGGTCAATTTTTTTCTAAGTTATAAATTTTTTACTAATAACAGTCCGAAAATTATTTTAATGTGACTTTAAAAATTCATAAGAAATTTAAATTAAGAGCAATTTACTTGAAACTTCTTGTGATTATAAAGACATCTATGCTAGTCGACGCAAGAAGACTAGAAGTTAATTGGTCAATTTTTTTCTAAGTTATAAATTTTTTACTAATAACAGTTCAAAAATTATTTTAATGCCGCTTTAAAAATTCATAAGAAATTTAAATTAAGAGCAATTTACTTGAAACTTTTTGTGAATATAAAGAGATCAATTGTTAATCGACGCAAGAAAACTGCTAGTTAATTGGTCTATTGTTTTTCAAGTTATAAATTTTTTAGCAAAAATAGTGATACTTAAAAAATTAGATGTTGCAATATGAGTCCTCCTAGACTGTATTTGGTAAAAAATTTATCACTTAAAAAATAATTGACCAAGTAACTTGTAACCTTCTTATATCGATTATTAATAGATGTCTTTATAGTCACAAAAAGTTTCAAGTGAATTGCTCTTTACTTGAATTAATTATGAATTTTTAAAGTTAAATCAAAATGATTTTTGGATTATTTTTAGTAAAAAATTTATAACTTAAAAAATATTTGACCAATTAACTTGTAACCTTCTTCCATGAGTTAGCAAAAGATGTCTTTATAATTGTAAGAAGTTTTAGGTAAATTGCTCTTGATTTGAGTTTCGTATGAATTTTTAAAGTTGGATTAAAAAAAAATTTTTGCAGAAAAATTTCTTATTTGAAAAACTATTTGGGGTGGGTGGGGGACAAAGGGTGCTATTAATAAAAAACAAGATTTTTGCAAATACAGTCCAAAAATTATTTTAATTCAACTTTAAAAATTCATAAGAAATTCAAATTAGGAGCAATTTACTTGAAACTTCTTGTAATTATAAAGATATCTTTTGCTAATTCATGCAAGAAGGTCATTAGTTAATTAGTCAATTTTTTTTGCAAAAATCCTGTTTTTTATTAACAGCACCCTTATCCCCCCACCCACCCCAACCAGTTTTCCTAGAAAAAAATTCTGCGAAAGAAAGTTCAAAAATTATTTAAATCTAAATTTAAAAATTCATAAGTAATTCAAATCAAGACCGATTTACTTGAAACTTCTTGTGAATATAAAAAGATCTATTGGTAATCAATGCAAGAAGGTTGTAAGTTAATTGCTCAATTATTTTTTAAGTTATAAATTTTTTACCAAAAGCAATTCGAAAACTATTTTAATTTAACTTTAAAAATTCATAATTAATTCAAGTCAAGAGCAATTGACTGGAAACTTTTTGTAATTATAAAGACATCTATTGCTAATCGATGCAAGAAGGTTAGGAGTTAATTGGTCAAATATATTTTGCAAAAATCCTGTTTTTCACTCACACCACCTTTAATTGAACGAAGAAATCCGGTTAATTTTCATACCACATCACTCTTATCTTTTCTACTTATCAGGTATAGTCAGGGTTACATGGAGGTCACAAATCACATATCTCATTGATATGTCTTGTTCATCAAGCCAATCATTTCAATCTGCCATAAGTTTACATAGTTGTTGTGACGCAGGAACGGTACACATCTGTCCTGGTGCTTTCATACGTAATATTTATTAATTTATTCAGTTTTCGGTCTGATTGTAAAAAAACCGACCGTTACTTAATTGCATACGTATGAAATCGTAACCAGATGGGTACCGGCCTACATCATTACATAAAGAGAACGAATTTAATAATAGCGCTTCCGCACTGGTCTATTTCGGTACGTGCTCTTTAAATATTTTTAGTTCCTTCTATTTTTGACTAGAAAAAAAATAAAACACATTAAGGGGCTTTCGTAACTACGCAGTTCTAGTGTGCTCGGTAAAGTTTGCTTGCCGGGCCGTGTGACTCATACGACTGTCACACCTGGTAAAACTTTCCTTATTTATTGCAGATCTCTCAAATTGTCAATTAATGCAAGTTCCGGACGCCGTGTATCACCTGATGAGGCACACCGAGCTCAGGACCTGCGATCTTAGCGAGAACGTGATAACCAAAATCCCTCCAAAGTTTGCCGTTAAATTTAACTTAATCACAGGTAACAGGGGATTAATTTAAAGGGTCAAGGTAATACCGGATTCATTTCAGACTTGAACTTGTCACATAACCAGATGTCAAAGTTGCCAGAGGAGTGTGCCGAGTTGGCAAACTTGGAGAGGCTGGATATATCGCATAACACTTTTGTCTCGTTACCCTCTTGCGCCCTGAGGATGCCCAAGCTGTTATCCCTTAAGGCCAACGACAATCATATAATAGGTAAGATGCACTTGTCTATCTATCGTCTGCAAAAGTTTGGCATCAAATTCTCAGACTCTATTGATGCAATTTAATCGTGCGTCTTGCTCATAATGGTGCCATACGCATGTACGTTTTGTCAAATCAAATGGAGACTTTGAGATTGTCGACAAACACTTTCAAAAAATCAGTGTAAAGGTTGATCACCTGTGAATATTTCTCTGATGATTAGAAAATTCTAAAAAACAGTGATTTTGCAGTAGAATTTCTTACTGGATAAAAGTGTGGGGTGGGTGGGGGGGTAAGGGTAGATTTGATAAAAAATTGATTTTTGTCTTCTAGAAAAAAAGGCATTTTTCAAAAACATTATCCTTGCACCCCCCGCCCACCCCACACACTTTACCAGTAAGAAATTCTTCTGCAAAATCGCTGTTTTTCAAATTAATATACATGAACGAGTGTTTTTGTACTAAATATTTATATATAATATATTTAAAATTATATCACATTTAAATAAAGTATGTTATTATGCAGGAAATCAAACCTCAGGAATCCTATAATTATTATCTTTAACCCTATAATTCATTGTTGTTTTTTAGAATATTCTAAAAAACAATGATTTTACAAAAGAATTTCTTACTGGTAAAATGTGTGGGGTGGGTGGGGGGGCAAGGGTAGTGTTGATAAAAAAATTGATTAAATATATTAAATAATTGACTTTTTCAGGTTACAGAAAACTAGCAATAATTTGTTTATTTTTTATCAACACTACTCTTGTCCCCCCCACCCACCCAACACACTTTACCAGTAAGAAATTCTTCTGCAAAATCACTGTTTTTTAGAATTTTTTAAAAAACAATAATTAGTTATTGAATTACGAATATTGGTAATACGATTCCTGAGTTTCAGGTTTGCAAAAGAATTCATAACTGGTTGAAGGTGCAGGGGTGGGTGGGGAGGCAAGGGCAGTGCTTTAGAGAAAATTACCTACAATTTATTTATTTTAATTGCAAAATAAAAATGAAAATACAAGAAACAATCAAGAGGCATACAAGCAAGCAAAATAAACAGCCACCAGAACATAAAAATAGACCACTTATTAAACATAATTATAAATATACATAGTCTTAATAGAAACAGACAAAAAAATAATTTAAATTGCTGTTTTTCTAATTTTACCAAATATATATTTTTTTATAAACTAACTATTTAAAAAAATTGAAAAAAATCCTATTAGAAGTATACAACACTTTCCAGGTTGTATATAAGTATATAGAAATAAATAATGATATACTAGAATAATTTTCTGTAAACTGAAAAAGTGGATTATTCAATAAATTAATTCTAATTATAGTTAATTCTAAGGCAAAAATTTTTTGCAAAAAAAACGTTTTTTAATAATACAACCCTTACCCACCTCTCCCCCACGCATCACAAATCTGATATTAATTATCTCAACAGTAATTAGGACTTAAAACCATAAAAACTTTTTATGATTTTTGAGTCCTACTACCTGCAGTTTCATACACTCTTATCTAAAAGTCCTGCTTAATAACACACATTATTTAAACGTGATATAATTTTAAATATATTATATATAAATATTTAGTGCAAAAACACTTGTTTAAGTATATTAATTTAAAAAACAGTGATTTTGTGGAAGAATTTCTTACTGGTAAAGTGTGTGGGGTGGGAGGGGGGACAAGGGTAGTTTTGTTAAAAAATAATTGTTGTTTTTTACAATAAAAAGCATTTTTTAAAAACCGTATCCTTATACCCTCCACCCACCCCACACTTTACTAGTAAAAAATGTTTCTGCAAATTCACTGTTTTTCATGATGTCCTAAAAAATAAATATTAATTACAGGATTACAGATATTGATTATAGGATTCCCGAAATTCGATTCTCTGTATTTTTTTAAAACACTTGTTCAAATATATTAAGTTAATAAACAGTGATTTTATAAAAGAATTGGTTACTGACTGTTAATTATTTTTTTTAGAAAATTCTAAAAAACAAACAGTAATTTTGCAGAATAATTTTTTACTAGTAAAGTGTGTGGGGTGGGTGGGGGGTGTAGGGATTATGTTTTTGAAAAATGCTTTTTTTTGTAAAGTGAAAAACCATTTTTTAACAAAACAACCCTTGCCCCCCCCACTTACCCCACACACTTTACAAGTAAACAAATCTTCGGTAAAATCACTGTTTTTCAAATAAATATAGTTGAACAAATGTTTTTGTATCAAATATTTATAAATAATATATATAAAATTATATCACATTTAAATAAACTGTGTTATATACAGGAAATCGAACCGCAAGAATCGTATAATCAATATCTGTAATCCTATAATTCATATTTATTTTTTAAAACATTATGAAAAACAGTGATTTTGCAGAAGAATTTTTTACTAGTAAAGTGTGTGTGGTGGGTGGGGGGTGTAGGGATAATGTTTTTGAAAAATGCTTTTTTTTGGAAAAGACAAAAACCATTTTTTTAAAAAACTACCCTTGTCCCCCCACCCACCCCACACACCTTACCAGTAAAAAATTGTTCTGCAAAATCACTGTTTTTCAGAATTTTCTAAAAAACAATAATTAATTATAAGGTTACATTATTCATGTATAATAATTTAAAAAACACTGATTTTGTAAAAGAATTTTTTACTGCGTAAATGTATTGGGTAGTTGGAGGGGCAAGGGCAGTGTATGATAAAAAATTGATTTTTTTGCAGAAAATAATTGCTTTAGAGGAAAATATTAAATTTATTAAATAATTTACTTTTTCAGGATACAGAAAATTACCAATAATTTTTTTATTTTTTATTAACACTACCCTTGTTCCCCACCCACCCCACATAGTTTACCAGAAAGAAATTTTTCTACAAAATCACTGTTTACATTTTTTATATAAACTATTTAAATAAATTCAAAAAAATCCGACTAGAAGTATACAAAACTTACATAAAGAATGATATAGAATAATTTTCTGTAAACTGAAAAAGTGAATTATTCAGTAAATTAATTTTTTTTTTCTAAGGCAAACATTTTCTGCAAAAAAAAAACGCTTTTCATTAATCCTACCCCCCCCCCCCTCCCTCTCACCCGTTTCACATCCTTATTTACGCTAGAAAATGCCTGATATTAATTATTTCGAATGACCAGACTCAAAACAGCATTGGGACTTTCGAGAACTTTTTATGATTTTTCGGTCCTACCTGCAGTTTCACAGATTCTTTTCCTGCTTCTGGTGCCATATACATGTACGTTTTGCCAAATCAAATGGAGACTTTAAAATCGTTGACAAACACTTTCAAAAAATCAGTGTAAAAATTGATCACCTGTGAATATTTCTCTGATGATTAGAAAATTCTAAAAAACAGTGATTTTGCAGAAGAATTTTTTACTGGTAAGGTGTGTGGGGTGGGTGGGGGGCAAGGGTAGATTTGATAAAAAATTGATTTTTGTCTTCTAGAAAAAAAAAAGCATTTTTCAAAAACATTATCCTTGTACCCCCCGCCCACCCCACACACCTTACCAGTAATAAATTCTTCTGCAAAATCGCTGTTTTTCAAATTAATATACATGAACAAGTGTTTTTGTATCAAATATTTATATATAACATATTTAAAATTATATAAGATTTAAATAAACTGTATTCTACGCAGTAAATCGAACCTCAGGAATTATATAATTAATTTCTGTAATCCTTTAATTAATATTAATTTTTTAGAACATTCTGAAAAACAGTGATTTTGCAGAAGAATTTTTTACTGGTAAAGTGTGTGGGGTGGGTGGGTGGGCAAGGGTAGTTTTGTTAAAAAATGGTTTTTGTCTTTAACAAAAAAAAGCATTTTTCAAAAACATTATCTATGCACCCCCCATCCACCCCACACACTTAACCAGTAATAAATTATTCTGCAAAATCACTGTTTTTTTTTAGAATTTTCTAAAAACACAATAATTAATTATAGGGTTACAGATATTATTTCTAGGACTCCTGAGGTTCGATTTCCTGCATAATAACAGAATTATTAAAAAGTAATATAATTTTATATATATTATATATAAATATTTGATACAAAACACTTGTTCAAGTATATTAATTTGAAAAACAGTGATTTTATAGAGGAATTTGTTACTGGTAAAGTATGTGGGGTGGGCGGGAGGTGTAAGGATAATGTTTTTGAAAAATGCTTTTTATTGTAAAAGACAAAAACAATTTTTTAACAAAACTACCCTTGCCCCCCACCCACCCCACACAATTTACCAGTAAAAAATTCTTTTGTAAAATCATTGTTTTTCAAATTAATATACTTGAACAAGTGTTTTTGTACTAAATATTCATAAAGTAATATTATTATAAGTATTAATTATTAAGCATTCATTTACATCTCCTTTAATTAATTTTCCTTATTTTTCTTTATTTTTCTTTTATTTTGTTATTTAATTTATAGTAATTTAATACTTGTTTACACTTTCACAACATTAGTTGTAGATTTTCCTGTAACTGGGCTCTGCTTGTTGGAAATAAACTGCTAAATAAATAAATAAATAAATAATATCTATAAAATTATATCACATTTAAATATACTGTGTTAATTAATAGGAAATGGAGAAGTTTATTTAAATGTTATATAATTTTGTATATAGATATTTGATACAAAAACACTTGTTCAAATATATTAATTTCAAAAACAGTGATTTTGTGGAAGAATTTCCTACTAGTAAAGTTTGTGGGGTGGGTGGGGGGTGCAAGGATAATGTTTTTGAAAAATATTTTTTTTTAGAAGACAAAAACAATTTTTTAACAAAACAACCCTTGCCCCCCCCCACCCACCCCACACATTTTACCAGTAAAACATTCTTCTGCAAAATCACTGTTTTTCAGAATGTTCTAAAAAATTAATATTAATTATAGGATTACAGAAATTAATTATATAATTCCTGAGGTTCGATTTACTGCATAATAACACACTTTATTTAAATGTTATATAATTTTAAATATGTTATATATGAATATTTAATACAAAAAGAGTTGTTCAAGTATATTTATATGAAAAACAGTGATTTTACTGAAGAATTTTTTACTGATAAAGTGTGTGGGGTGGGTGGGGGTGCAAGGATAATGTTTTTGAAAAATGCTTTTTTGTACAAGACAAAAACAATTTTTTAACAAAACTACCCTTGTCCCTCCACCCACCCCACATAGTTTACCATTAACAAATTCCTCTATAAAATCACTGTTTTCCAATTTAATATACTTAAACAAATGTTTTTGTATCAAATAATTATATATAATTTATTTAAAATTATATCACTTTATAATAAACTGTGTTATTACGCAGGAAATCGAACCTCAGGAATCCTATCATTATTATCTTTAACCCTATAATTCATCGTTGTTTTTTAGAATATTCTAAAAAACAATGATTTTACAAAAGAATTTCTTACTGGTAAAGTGTGTGGGGTGGGTGGGGGGGCAAGGGTAGTTTTGTTAAAAAAATGTTTTTGTCTTTTACAAAAAAAAGCATTTTTCAAAAACATTATCCTTACACCCCCCACCCACCCCACACACTTTACCAGTAAGAAATTCTTTTGTAAAATCATTGTTTTATGCATTGACTTCCTGCATAATAACATACTTTATTTAAATGTGATAGAATTTTAAATATATTATATATAAATATTTAGTACAAAAACACTTGTTCATGTATATTAATTTGAAAAACAGCGATTTTGCAGAAGAATTTCTTACTGGTAAAGTGTGTGGGGTGGGCGGGGGGTGCAAGGATAATGTTTTTGAAAAATGCTTTTTCTTCTAGAAGACAAAAATCAATTTTTTATCAAATCTTCCCTTGTCCCCCCACCCACCCCCCTCAGTTTACCAGTAAAAAATTCTTCTGCAAAATCACTGTTTTTTAGAATTTTCTAATCATCAGAGAAATATTCACAGGTGATCAACCTTTACACTAATTTTTTGAAAGTGTTTGTCGACCATCTCAAAGTCTCCATTTGATTTGGCAAAACGTACATGTATATGGCACCAGAAGCAGGAAAAGAATCTGTGAAACTGCAGGTAGGACCCAAAAATCATAAAAAGTTCTCGAAAGTCCCAATGCTGTTTTGAGTCTGGTCATTCGAAATAATTGATATCAGGCATTTTCTAGCGTAAATAAGGATGTGAAACGGGTGGAGGGAAGGGGGGTAAGGGTAGGATTAATAAAAAGCATTTTTTTTGCAGAAAATGTTTGCCTTAGAAAAAAAAATTAATTTACTGAATAATCCACTTTTTCAGTTTACAGAAAATTATTCTATATCATTCTTTATGAAAGTTTTGTATACTTCTAGTCGGTTTTTTTTGATTTTACTTAAATAGTTTATAAAAAAAATGTAAACAGTGATTTTGTAGAAGAATTTCTTACTGGTAAACTGAGGGGGGTGGGTGGGGGGACAAGGGTAGTGTTAATAAAAAATAAAAAAAATATTGGTAATTTTCTGTATCCTGAAAAAGTAAATTATTTAATAAATTTATTATTTTCCTCTAAAGCAATTATTTTCTGCAAAAAAATCAATTTTTTATCATACACTGCCCTTGTGCCTCCAACCACCCAATACATTTACGCAGTAAGAAATTCTTTTACAAAATCAGTGTTTTTTAAATTATTATACATGAATAATGTAACCCTATAAATAATTATTGTTTTTTAGAAAATTCTGAAAAACAGTGATTTTGCACAAGAATTTTTTACTGGTAAGATGTGTGGGGTGGGTGGGGGGGCAAGGGTAGTTTTTAAAAAAAATGGTTTTTGTCTTTTCCAAAAAAAAGCATTTTTCAAAAACATTATCCCTACACCCCCCACCCACCCCACACACTTTACTAGTAAAAAATTCTTCTGCAAAATCACTGTTTTTCATAATGTTTTAAAAAATAAATATGAATTATAGGATTACAGATATTGATTATACGATTCTTGCAGTACGATTTCCAGTATATAACACAGTTTATTTAAATGTGATATAATTTTATATATATTATTTATAAATATTTGATACAAAAACATTTGTTCAAGTATATTTATTTGAAAAACAGTGATTTTACCGAAGATTTTTTTACTGGTTAAGTGTGTGGAGTGGGTGGGGGAGGGGCAAGAGTTGTTTTGTTAAAATATTGTTTTTGTCTTCTAAAAAAAAAGCAGTTTTCAAAAACATTATCCTTGCACCCCCCACCCACCCCACACACTTAACCAGTAAAAAAATCTTCGGTAAAATCACTGTTTTTCAAATAAATATACTTAAACAAGTGTTTTTGTATTAAATATTTACATATAATATATATAAAATTATATTACATTTAAATAAGATGTGTTATTATGCAGTAAATCGAACCTCAGGAATTATATAATTAATTTCTGTAATTCTTTAATTAATATTTATTTTTTAGAACATTCTGAAAAACAGTGCTTATGCAGAAGAATTTTTTACTGGTAAAGTGTGTGGGGTGGGTGGGAGGGCAAGGGTTGTTTTGTTAAAAAATGGTTTTTCACTTTACAAAAAAAAGCATTTTTCAAAAACATAATCCCTACACCCCCCACCCACCCCACACACTTTACTAGTAAAAAATTATTCTGCAAAATTACTGTTTGTTTTTTAGAATTTTCTAAAAAAAATAATTAACAGTCAGTAACCAATTCTTTTATAAAATCACTGTTTATTAACTTAATATATTTGAACAAGTGTTTTAAAAAAATACAGAAAATCGAATTTCGGGAATCCTATAATAAATATCTGTAATCCTGTAATTAATCCAGTTCCAGAAAATCTACAATTAATGTTTTGAAAGTGTAAACAAGTATTAAATTACTATAAATTAAATAACGAAAAGAAAGAAAAATAAGGAAAATTAATTAAAGGAGATGTAAATTAATACTTAATAATTAATACTTATAATAATATTACTTGATGAATATTTAGTACAAAAACACTTTCAACACACGTTCAAGTATATTAATTTGAAAAACAGTGATTTTGCAGAAGAATTTTTTACTGGTAAGGTATGTGGGGTGGGTGGGGGGTGCACAGATAATGTTTTTGAAAAATGCTTTTTTTATAAAAGACAAAAACAATTTTTTAACAAAACTACCCTTGTCCCCCCACCTACCCCACACATTTTACGAGTAAAAAATTCTTCCACAAAATCACTGTTTTGTAAATTAATATACTTGAACAAGTGTTTTTGTACTAAATATTAATATATATTATATATAAAATTATATCATATTTAAATAAAGTGTGTTATTATGCAGGAAATCTAACCTCAGAAATCTTATAATTATTTTCTGTAACCCTATAATTTATCGTTGTTTTTTAGAATGTTCTAAAAAACAGTGATTTTACTAAAGCATTTTTTACTGGTAAAGTGTGTGGGGTGGGTGGGGGGGCAAGGGTAAATTTGATAAAAAATTAAATTTTTTGCAGTAAATAATTGCCTTAAGGGAAACAATTAAATGTATTAAATAATTTACTTTTTCAGGTTACATTCGATTGGGTTGGTTCGATTTTGCGAAATTATACTACCTTTGCCCCCCCACCCACCCCACACACTTTACCAGTAAGAGATTCTTCTGCAAAATCGCTGTTTTTCATAATATTCTAAAAAATAAATATGAATTATAGGATTACAGATATTGATTATAGGATTGATTTCTTGTAATTCTAGATTCTATTTTCAAATTAGTTTTTTAAATTAATATACTTAAACAAGTGTTTTTGTATCAAATATTTATATATAATATATATAAAATTATATCACATTTAAATAAACTGTGTTATATGCAGGAAATTGAACAGTAAGAATCGTATAATTAATATCTGTAATACTATAATTAATATTTATTTTTTAGAACATTCTAAAAAACAGTGATTTTGCAGAAGAATTTTTTTTACTGGTAAAGTGTGTGGGGTAGGTGGGGGGCAAGGGTTGTTCTATTAAAAAATTGTTTTTTTCTTCTAAAAAAAAAGCATTTTTCAAAAACATTATCCTTTCACCCCCCACCCACCCCACACACTTTACTAGTAAAAGATTCTTCTGCAAAATCAGTGTTTTTCAAATAAATATACATGAACAAGTGTTTTGGTATCAAATATTTATATATAATATATAGAAAATTATATCACATTTTAATAATTCTGTTATTATAATTAATTATTGTTTTTTAGATAATTCTAAAAAAACAGTGATTTTGCAAAAGAGTTTTCTACTGGTAAGGTGTGTGGGGTGGGTGGGGGGGCACGGGTAGTGTTGATAAAAATTTGAATTTTTTGCAGTAAATAATTGCCTTAAAGGAAACAATTAAATGTATTAAATAATTTACTTTTTTAGGTAACAGAAAATTAGCAATAATTTGTTTATTTTTTATCAACAGTACCCTTGTCCCCCCACCCACCCCACACACCTTACCAGTGAGAAATTCTTCTACAAAATCACTGTTTTTCAAATTATATATACTTAAATGAGTGTTTTTGTACTAAATATTTATATATAATATTATATGTATAATCAAAACAATTGAGGAATATTACAAATAGTACCATATATAAGAAGAGAGAGGCAAATATCGCCTATGAATATCACAAAGAGAGAAAGAGAGAGAGAAGATTTGGCAAACCAGGGGGTTTTATATTTGGGGGTAATAATTCTAACAATTCTCTAACAATTGAATCAATAACAGTTGAAATCTATATACTTTGGAAATAAGATTTATTACCAAATCTTTCACCGAAAAGTCATGAAATATTAATATAAATATAATAAGGGGCGATGTATAACTATAAAGTAAGAGTACTATAAAGAGGCATACTATAAGTCCGCGCGAGTTACATCCCTAAAATAGCTGATGTTTACATTAAATACCACTCCTTTACTATTAGATAAGGCAAGATTGTAAATATAAGTTAAATGCATTGAGTAGGAATTCTTTGTTTAGCTCAACTTACTTTCTGTATTTTGTTAAAACCCCGATTTTCATTTTCTTTAATTTTGTTTCATGTACGAATCCTCCCTAAATAAATTTGTTACTCATACGAGGTATTATAAATAAAAGTTTGTTTTTTAAAACTTTGTTTCCCTCGGCCCATACGTAACTCGCGTAGAGTATGAAAATGAATACGAAACCGACCTGATTTCACTCTGTACAAAAATCGTGACACTAGTACCAATATAAAAGACGGACGATCGACAGCGGCGCTACAGCGGACGTCACCGTGCGTGGTGAATTGACGCGCAACGCGACGCGGAACGTCGAGACGCTAGATGTGACGAGAGAGACGGTATGATCGCACTGACCCAAGAACGGAATTTCTATCTTTACCAAAAAAATGTCTAACATGAGATTTACCGATAAGATAGCAGCTTGACCATGAGTTTTTTATGCATTAGTTATTTATTAAATACACGTTTTGAATGCAATTTTTAGCTAAATATATGCAATAAATCTTAAATCCAAATCCGCGATCCAAGTCACCAAAAAATGTTGTGTGGACTGAATAAAATATTACGACGGTCAAGACAACCCTATTAAAGTGGTGGCCTACCTTGCTGTCGCTTCCTTTTCTATCCAATTCAAACTGCTGGTCCCACAGGTTCACTTCCGGAGGGTTGTTTTGCTTAAAGACGTACCGGCACTATGGAATTCACTCGCGAAAACAATTATGCGTGTATATGAGAGCAACGTACTTGGTTCAAGGTTTACGCGCTCCTTCCGAATACATCAAAATTCGGTGCAGTACTACTGGGTGATGCGTGCGACTCTTCTCGGTCAAAGAATAAGGCTGTCGCCCTGTGACGCGATAAAAGGCCGCGCAAGTAATTGGAATAAGATTCGAATTTAAAACTAATTATTATTAAAACACAAGAACTAATAAAGAAAAAAATATACATATATATTAATAAATAACCATTCTGCTTTGACGGAATTGACTTTTTCAGGTTACAGAAAATTAGCAATAATTTGTTTATTTTTTATCAACACTTTACCATTAAAAAATTCTTATGCAAAATCACTGTTTTTCAAAATGTTCTAAAAAATAAATATTAATTATAGGATTACAGATATCGATTATACGATTCTTGCGGTTCGATTTGCTGCATATAACACAGTTTATTTAAATGTGATATAATTTTAAATATATTATATATAAATATTTAGTACAAAAACACTTGTTTATGTATTATTATTCAAAAAAACACTGATTTTGCAGAAGAATTTTTTACTGGTAAAGTGTGTGGGGTGGGTGGGGGGACAAGGGTAGTGTTGATAATAAATAAACAAATTATTGTTAATATTCTGTAACCTGAAAAAGTCAATTATTCAATACATTTAAATGTTTCCTTTAAGACAATCATTTACTGCAAAAAATTCAATTTTTTATCAACACTATCCTTGCTCCCCCCCCACCGACGCCACACACTTTACCAGTAAAAAATTCTTCTGCAAAATCACTGCTTTTCAGGTTTTTCTAAAAAACAATAATTAATTATAGGGTTACAGAAAATAATTATAAGATTACTGAGGTTCAATTTCCTGCATAATAACACATTTTATTAATATGTGATATAATTTTATATATATTATATTTAAATATTTGATACAAAAACACTTGTTCATGTATATTTATATAAAAAATACTGATTTTGCAGAAGAATTTTTTACTGGTAAAGTTTGTGGGGTGGGTGGAGGGTGCAAGGATAATGTTTTTGAAAAATGTTTTTTTTTAGAAGACAAAAACAATTTTTTAACAAAACTACCCTTGACCCCCCACCCACCCCACACACTTTACCAGTAAAAAATTATTCCACAAAATCACTGTTTAGTAAATTAATATACATGAACGAGTGTTTTAAAAAAATACAGGAAATCGAACTTCAGCAATTCTATAATTAATATCTGTAATCCTGTAATTAATATTTATTTTTTAGAACTTTCTGAAAAACAGTGATTTTGCAGAAGAATTTTTACTGGTAAAGTGTGTGGGGTGGGTGGGGGGTGTAAGGAAAACGTTTTTAAAGAATGCTTTTTTTATAAAAGACAAAAACCATTTTTTAACAAAACTACCCTTGCCCCTCACCCACCCCACACACTTTACCAGTAAAAAATTCTTCGGTAAAATCAGTGTTTTTCAAATAAATATACTTGAGCAAGTGTTTTTGTATAAAATATTTACATATAATATATTTAAAATTATATCACATTTAAATAAAGTGTGTTATTATGCAGGAAATCTAACCTCAGAAATCTTATAATTATTTTCTGTAACCCTATAATTTATCCTTGTTTTTTAGAATATTCTAAAAAACAGTGATTTTGCAGAAGAATTTTCTACTGAAAAAGTGTATGGGGTGGGTGGGGGGGCAAGGGTTTTTTTGATAAAAAATAATTTTTGTTTTTTATAATAAAAAGCATTTTTCAAAAACCTTATCTTTACACCCCCACCCACCCCACACTTTACTAGTAAAAAATTTTTCTGCAAAATCACTGTTTCTGAAATTAATATATTTGAACAAGTGTTTTTGTATCAAATATCTATATTTCCTATTTAATAACACAGTATATTTAAATGTGATATAATTTTATATATATTATATATAAATATTTGATACAAAAACACTTGTTCAAGTATATTAATTTAAAAAACAGTGATTTTGTGGAAGAATTTCTTACTCGTAAAGTGTGTAGGGTGGGTGGGGGGACAAGGGTAGTTTTGTTAAAAAATGGTGTTTGTCTTTTATAAAAAAAGCATTTTTCAAAAACATTATCTATGCACCCCCCACCCACCCCACATACCTTACCAGTAAAAAATTCATCTGCAAAATCACTGTTTTTCAAATTAGTATACTTGAACAAGTGTTTTTGTATCAAATATCTATATACATATTATATACAAAATTATATATCATTTAAATAAACTGCTCCATTTCCTATTTAATAATACAGTATATTTAAATGTGGTATAATTTTATATATATTATAGATGAATATTTAGTACAAAAACACTTGTTCATATATATTAATTTGAAAAACAGTGATTTTGTGGAAGAATTTCTTACTGCGTGAATGTATTAGGTGGGTGGGGGGTATGAGGATAATATTTTTGAAAAATGTTTTTTTTGCAAAAGACAAAAACCATTTTTTAACAAAACTACCCTTGCCCCCCCACCCACCCCACTCTTTACCAGTAGAAAATTCTTCTGCAAAATCACTGTTTTTAGAATGTTCTAAAAAACAACGATAAGTCATAGGGTTACAGAAAATAAAAACAAAAGTAAGGACACAAAGTCACGGTCTCATCCAATCTATATAATTTCTTAAAAAAGTCTAAAAGCTACACGTGTTTCGCTCCTGTCGGAGCATCATCATCAGTTGTAATGTGATCTGTGTAGGTCTAGGCCTGATGATGCTCCGATAGGAGCGAAACATGTGTAGCTTTTAGGCTTTTTTAAGAAATTATATAGATTGGATGAGACCGTGACTTTGTGTCCTTACTTTTGTTTTTGTTTTCGTTTGGTCTCTTAGAGAAAAATGGATGATACGTTTCTATTAAAGAAAATAATTATAAGATTTCTGAGGTTAGATTTCCTGCATAATAACACACTTTATTTAAATGTGATATAAGTTTAAATATATTATATATAAATATGTAGTACAAAAACACTTGTTCAAGTATATTAATTTAAAAAACAGTGATTTTACCGAATAATTTTTTACTGGTAAAGTATGTGGGGTGGGTGGGGGGGCAAGGGTAGTTTTGTTAAAAAATGGTTTTTGTCTTTTATAAAAAAAGCATTTTTCAAAAACATTATCTATGCACCCCCCACCCACCCCACAAACTTTACCAGTAAAAAATTATTCTGCAAAATCACTGTTTTTTAGAATTTTCTAAAAAACAATAATTAATTGTAGGGTTAGAGAAAATAATTATAAAATTACTGAGGTTCGATTTCCTGCATATAACATACTTTATTTAAATGTCATATAATTTTATATACAGGGTGTCCCAAAAAAGAGTATCAAGCGAGCGCCCAGAGATAGAGCAACCCTAGGGAAATCCGAATCACCCCCATATATATGATCCGATTTTTTTTAGTTTAGGAGTTATTAAATTTTTTGTGATTTTTTAGTATTATTCGACTTTTATGCTTATTTTTGCTCTATTCATAGTAAATAGGTAAGGCGATTGCGTGATTTTTATTTTATTATTTAGATAAAAGTTAACACTGACAAGAACAAAAATAATTTGATCCAGAAATTTCTTTATATTCTTATCCAATTTTTACAAAAAAATTGTATTTTTAAACGCTTAATCAAACAACAAATATTAAAGTTGAAAAAAATACAGTGGCGGACATTTTTTTGCTAATAATATTTGCTAAGATGTCCCCCGGGACCCCACTGAACCTTAGAATTTTAATCTAATTAGGGCTTAATTAGCCTGTTAATACAACAAGTAATACTTTCAAATTTCAAAAGAATCGAGTAAATATTTTGTTTAATATTAATAAAAAATTAATCTTAAAAAAAAATGTATCACCCCACATCTTGAAAACTGTGCATTTCCGAATACATGTTTATAGAAACTTTTGCTCATATTTTTTTACAAGGAATCACCCATTGAAATATCTCCGTCTATTTTTCGAACACCCTGTATGTCTATCGTCTGTGAAAGTTTGTCATCAAATTCTCTATTGATGACAAACTGAATGACTCTATTTAAGCGATTTAATTTGCTCATAATGGTGCCATATGCATGTACGTTTTGTCAAATTAAATGGAGACTTTACAGTTATTGAAAAAACGATAGGAAATGAGTGTAACATTGCGCAATATTTCCTAGTGAGGTGTTGATTTACTCAGTGTAAACGTTTTTCACCTGTGAATATTTCTCTGATGAGTGGAAAATTCTGAAAATCAGTGATTTTGCAGAAGAATTTTATACTGGTAAAGTGTGTGGGGTGGGTGGGGGGGCAAGGGTAGTGTTGATAAAAAATGGTTTTTATCTTTTACAAAAAAAAACATTTTTCAAAAACATTATCCCTGCACCCCTCCACCCACCCCACACACTTTACCAGTAGAAAATTCTTCTGCAAAATCACTGTTTTTTAGAATATTCTAAAAAACAACGATAAATTATAGGGTTACAGAAAATAATCATAAGATTTTTGAGGTTAGATTTCCTGCATAATAACACACTTTATTTAAATGTGATATAATTTTAAATATATTATATGTAAATATTTTATACAAAAACACTTGTTCACTATATTAATTTGAAAAAAAGTGATTTTGCAAAATAATTTCTTACTGGTAAAGTATGTGGGGTGGGTGGGGGGGCAAGGGTAGTGTTGATAAAAAATTGAATTTTTTTGCAGAAAATTATCGCTCTAGAGAAAATAATTAGATTCATTAATTAAATTATTTTTTCAGGTAATAGAAAATTAGTAATAATTTGTTTATTTTTTATCAACACTACCCTTGCCCCCCCACCCACCCCACATACTTTACCAGTAAGAAATTATTTTGCAAAATCACTGTTTTTCAAATTAATATAGTAAACAAGTGATTTTGTATAAAATATTTACATATAATATATTTAAAATTATATCTGATTATATTTTGTGTGTTATTATGCAGGAAATCTAACCTCAAAAATCTTATGATTATTTTCTGTAACCCTATAATTTATCGTTGTTTTTTAGAATATTCTAAAAAACAGTGATTATGCAGAAGAATTTTCTACTGGTAAAGTGTGTGGGGTGGGTGGGGGGGTGCAGGGATAATGTTTTTGAAATTTTTTTTTTTGTAAAAGATAAGAACCATTTTTTAACAAAACTACCCTTGCCCCCCACCTACCCCTCACACTTTACCAGTAGAAACTTCTTAAGATAATCATAAGATTTTTGAGGTTAGGTTTACTGCATAATAACACACTTTATTTAAATGTGATATAATTAATAGTTAAATATATTATATATAAATATTTGATACAAAAACACTTGTTCATGTATATTAATTTAAAAAACAGTAATTTTGTGGATGAATTTCTTACTCGTAAAGTGTGTGGGGTGGGAGGGGGAAGGCAAGGGTTGTTTTGTTAAAAAATTGTTTTTGTCTAAAAAAAAAGCATTTTTCAAAAACATTATCCTTGCACCCCCCACCCACCCCACAAACTTTTCGAGTAAGAAATTCTTCCACAAAATTACTGTTTTTTAAATTAATATACTTGAACAAGTGTTTTTGTACTAAATATTTATATATATTTTATATATAAAATTATATCACATTTAAATCTAATTATATTATGCAGGAAATCTAACCTCAGAAATCTTATAATTATTTTCTGTAACCCTATAATTTATCGTTGTTTTTTAGAATATTCTAAAAAACAGTGATTTTACTAAAGGATTTCTTACTGGTAAGGTGTGTGGGGTGGGTGGGGGGGCAAGGGTAGTTTTTTTTTAAAAAATTGTTTTTGTCTTTAACAAAAAAAAGCATTTTCAAAAACATTATCCTTCCACCCCCCCACCCGCCCCACAAACTTGACCAGTAAAAAATTCTTCTGCAAAATCACTGTTTTTCAAAATGTTCTAAAAAATAAATATGAATTATAGTATGCACCTATATCGGTGTTATTGTTGCTCATTCTTGTATATCTGTATAATAACGTTTCTTCTTGATTCCAGATGTGGAAGTGGATCAAATCACAGAAGCGCCATCGTTGGAAACGATGGATTTGGAAAGAAATCCGCTGTCTCCTCGTATCCACGATCAGCTACTGCGAATCACCAAAATCGCGGTGGCATTGTCGCCGAGAGAGACAGAAGACTGGGAAGATCTCACCATCTGATATGTGATAACTGTATTAGTTAGACATTAGTTGTAAGGTTGCTCACCACATGTGAATTTACTTGTTCATAATCCCATAGCATCATAAAGAATAAATAGTTCAAGTTGATGTATAGGGGAGTGTGACAGTCAAAGTGTTTTTATTGTATATAAATATTATATATTTATCTTTGTGTATTAGCTTAGATATTTTTATTTTTATAACCTTACCAGTGTAATATTTATAACGGTTTAATGTCCTCGCGTGAAATAATGGATTTGCAAAATTGGAAGTGCGCTTCCGCATTTACTTACCAGAGAATTTTGTATCGACCTCTAGTCAAATTTGTGATAAAGGTTGTATAGTTGTCTTATTTTCTCTAATATGATTAAACAAGGAAAAATGAGTAATAAAGAGTTCATTCTTATTGGAGTCTTTTCTTTACTGTCCTTACACTGAAACTCAGGATCTAGGTTTCAAGTCTAATATCTCAGAAATTAATAATAGAGATCCTGTTATGAAATCAAAAGCATAATGTTATCTGTGATCTTAGCGAGAGCGTGATAACCAAAATCCCCCCGAAATTTTTTGTTAAATTTAACTTAATCACAGGTAACAGTGGATTAATTTCAGACTTAAACTTGTCACATAACCAGATGTCAAAGTTGCCAGAGGAGTGTGCCGAGTTGGAAAATATGGAGAGGCTGGATATATGGCATAACACTTTTGTCTCTTTATGCTCTTGCGCCCTGAGGACGCCCAAGCTGTTATCGCTTAAGGCCAACGACAATCATATAATAGGTAAGATGCATTTGTCTATCTATCGTCTGCAAAAGTTTGGCATCAAATTCTCAGACTCTATTGATGTAATTTAATCGTGCGTCTTGCTCATAATGATGCCATACGCATGTACGTTTCGTCAAATCAAATGGAGACTTTAAGATCGTCGACAAATACTTTCAAAATAATGAGTGTAAACGTTGATCACTTGTGAATATTTCTCTGTTGATTAGAAAATTCTAAAAAACAATGATTTTGCAAAAGAATTTTTTACTGGTAAGGTGTGTGGGGTGGGTGGGGGGGCAAGGGTAGTTTTGTTAAAAAATGGTTTTTGTCTTTTACGAAAAAAGCATTTTTCACAAACAATATCCTTGCACCCCCCACCCACCCCACACACTTTACCAGTAAAAAATTATTCTGCAGAATCACTATTTTTTATAGTGTTCTAATAAATAAATTAATATGAATTATAGGATTACAGATATTGATCATATGCTTCCTGAGGTTTGATTTCTTGCATAATAACACAGTTTATCAAAATGTGATATCATTTTATGTTTATTATATGTAAATATGTAGTACAAAAACACTTGTTCATGTATATTAATTTGAAAAACAGTGATTTTGTGGAAGAATTTCTTACTGGTAAAGTGTGTGGGGTGGGTGGGGGGGCAAGGGTCGTTTTGTTAAAAAATGGTTTTTGTCTTTTACGAAAAAAGCATTTTTCACAAACAATATCCTTGCACCCCCCACCCACCCCACACACTTTACCAGTAAGAAATTCTTCTACAAAATCACTGTTTTTCAAATTAATATACATGAACAAGTGTTTTTGTACTACATATTTATATATAATAAACATAAAATGATATCACATTTTGATAAACTGTGTTATTATGCAAGAAATCGAACCTCAGGAAGCATATAATCAATATCTGTAATCCTATAATTCATATTAATTTATTTATTAGAACACTATAAAAAATAGTGATTCTGCAGAATAATTTTTTACTGGTAAAGTATGTGGGGTGGGTGGGGGGTGCAAGGATATTGTTTTTGAAAAATCCTTTTTTTTGTAGAAAATACAAATTATTTTTCAACAAAACTACCCTTGCCCCCCCACCCACCCCACACATTTACCCAGTAAGAAATTCTTCTGCAAAATCACTGGCAGATTTAGACGAGGAGAATTATGCCTACTTATTTTAAATTATTTTACCGTACAGCTTTGCTTTGGATGCAGCTTTTTTTTTAAATATAATACGGTCGCCTGTAAAATGGGTCCAAACCGATTTTGAGGTTATGCCAGGTAATGATACAATAATCCCTTTTTAAGTATTTTGTTATGCAAAGTTATGTTAATATATTGGGGTTTACCGAAAAGGGATAGGTAATCCTTTTAAGTAATCGTGCTATGTTTAATTTATTTTTTATATGCTATATGCAAAATTTATTTTTTAATCAAACAGGGCTGGATGCCAAACGGTCAAATTTTAACCACAACATTTTTTGTCATTTTCAGGTATAAATTCGCTCATCCTGGGACACACTGTATATTAAAAATATTTATTACCTGCTGCTTCTGCTGTAAACTGGACTTTTTGCACTTTGTTGTATGCTGGATGCTCGTTATCATATGTTTTATATATATATATATATATGTTCACAATCACTTACTTTTCAGCAATGGTCAAATGTTTTCTTATTCTTTTCTTGGGGGTGACAATGGGGATGTAGGTGGCGCGTCAGCCATTACTTGTTAAGAAACAAATTAACAAAAAAATAAACACAATCTCAACTTTTCAATGTTGCGAAGATTCAAATATTCGAATAGCAGAACATTCAACCAAAACGATCTAAAGCCGCTCGACTAATAAAATTAAAAAAAAAAACCCGTCATGAACCCTATCGATGCTCTAGGCCACACCTCCGGCGCAGAACGATCACGTGACCACTCCATCTGTTCGGTAACCCAAGTATAAATATTTATATATAATATATTTAAAATTATATCACATTTAAATAAAGTGTGTTATTATTAAATCTAACCTCAGGAATCTTATTATTATTATTTTTTGTAACCCTATAATTTATCGTTGTTTTTTAGAATATTCTAAAAAACAGTGATTTTGCAAAAGAATTTCTTACTGCTAAGGTGTTTGGGGTGGGTGGGGGTCAAGGGTAGTTTTTTTTAAAAATGGTTTTTGCCTTTTATAAAAAAAAAGCATTTCTCAACAACATTATCCTTACACCCCCCCACCCACCCCACATACTTTACCAGTAAGATATTCTCCTGCAAAATCACTGATTTTCAAATAAATATACATGAATAAGTGTTTTTGTATGAAATATTTATATATAATATATATAAAATTATATCACATTTAAATAAACTGTGTTATTACGCAGAAAATCGAACCTCAGGATACCTATAATCAATATCTGTAACCCTATAATTAATATTTATTTTTTAGAACACTATGAAAAATAGTGATTTTGCAGAAGAATATATTACTGGGTAAATGCATGGGGTGGGTGGGGGGTGTAAGGATAATGTTTTTGGAAAATGTTTTTTTTGTAAAAGACAAAAACCATTTTTGAACAAAACTACCCTTGACCCCCCACCCACCACACATAATTTACCAGTAAGAAATTCTTCTGCAAAATCACTATTTTTCATAATGTTCTAAAAAATAAATATTAATTATAGGGTTACAGATATTGATTACAGGTATCCTGAGGTTCGATTTTCTGCGTAACAACACAGTTTATTTAAATGTGATATAATTTTATATATATTATATATAAATATTTCATACAAAAACACTTGTTCATGTATATTTATTTGAAAAACAGTGATTTTGCAGAAGAATTTCTTACTGTTAAACTATGTGGGGTGGGTGGGGGGTCAAGGGTAGTTTGATTAAATAATGTTTTTTGTCTTTTATAAAAAAAGCATTTTTCAAAAACATTAAACTTGCATCCCTCCTACCCACCCCACATAGTTTAACAGTAAGAAATTCTTCTGCAAAATCACTGTTTTTTAGAATGTTCTAACAAATTAACATTATTTATAGAATTACAGATATTGATTATACGATTCCTGAGGTTTGATTTCCTGCATAATAACACACTTTATTTAAATGTGATATAATTTTTGATTTGATACAAAAATACTTGTTCATATATGTATAGTGAACAAGTGTTTTTGTATAAAATATTTACATACAATATATTTAAAATTATATCACATTTAAATAAAGTGTGTTATTATGTAGGAAATCTAACCACAGAAATCTTATAATTATTTTCTGTAACCCTATAATTTATCGCTGTTTTTGAGAATATTCTAAGGGTAGTTTTGTTAAAAATTAATTTTTCTTTTTTGCAAAAAAAGCATTTTTCAAAAATATTATCTATGCACCCCCACCCACCCCACACACTTTACCAGTAAAAAATTCTTCTGCAAAAAAATGCAAAACAACATTCTGAAAAACAGTGATTTTGCAGAAGAATTTGTTACTGGTAAAGTGTGTGGGGTGGGTGGGGGGCAAAGGTAGTGTTGATAAAAAAATGGTTTTCGTCTTTTATAAAAAAAGCATTTTTCAAAAACATTATCTATGCACCCCTCACCCACCCCACACACTTTACCAGTAAAAATTCTTCTGCAAAATCACTTTTTTTCGGTGTGTTCTAAAAAATAAATATGAATTATTACTGAATTTATTACTGGGTAAATGTATGGGGCGGGTGGAGGGGCAGAGGTAGTTTTGTTAAAAAATGATTTTTGTCTTTAAAAGAAAAGCATTTTTCAAAAACATTATCCTTGCACCCCCCGCCCACCCCACACACTTTACCAGTAAGAAATTCTTCCACAAAATTACTGTTTTTTAAATTAATAATATACATGAACAAGTGTTTTTGTACTAAATATTTATACAGGGCGTTTTTTATATATTTCGACAAATATCAGGAACGTATTCTTTGGACGAAAATTCGCAAAAAATTTCCTATAAACATAGGTCCTACACCTTTTAGATTTTGAGCTACAGGGTGGTAAAGTTTTAACAAAAAAATGAATTTTTTTCGATAACTTAAATACCCCTGTAGATATTTGTTCAAAGATTAGTACGCAGGGTCTGTGTATTCAGAGCCATTTACCAACATACTTTCAACATTTTTATGTTCTTTAGTGGCGCGTGTGCGGGTTTTTCGCTGAATACTTTTATAAAGAAAAATGGTACGCCACTGGTTTTTCTTGTATTTAAAAATATTTTTAAATTCCCCATTTTCTTTGCAACATTTTTGATCCCTTGGACTTTGTTGGTTAGATGCCCGATTTTCGCACAAAAAATTTAAAACCAGGGACATGTTGCTCAGATCTGATTAGACTTTCTTTATTCTAATAATTATTCGTTTTTTTAGTTTATTGCAAATTTATTAATAAATAATAAAATTTATATTAATTAATTTAGTACAAAAGCCAGCCCAATTTAATAAAATTGTAATTGAGGATTTAAAACTTTTGCTTAAATAATAAAAAAATATTTCATTTTTTATTATTTATTTAAGTAACATTATTATTTTTACAAAAGTTCAAAGTGTGCTCCTCCAACTTCAATATAAGCATCTAATCGACGTCGCACTGATTGGCTGACACGTTCAAAAATTCCTGGTGTCTGCCGAATTATGTCACAAGACGTTATAATGCGATTACGCAATTCCTCCACATTATCAATTGGATTTCTATAAACCAGTGATTTAAGGTGGCCCCACAAAAAAAAATTCAGCGGATTTAAGTCGGGAGACCGTGGGGGCCAAGGGTGAATACTTCCCCGACCTATCCAACGATTTGGATACGTAATATCCAAATACTGCCGAGCCACTAAACTAAAATGGGCTGAAGCACCGTCATGTAAAAAAAAACATCAAATACGTGTTAATAAAAAAATTGAATTTTTTGCAGTAAATAATTGCCTTAAAGGAAAGAATTAAATGTGTTAAATAATTTCGCAAAATCGAACCAACCCAATCGAATGTAACCTGAAAAAGTAAATTATTTAATACATTTAATTGTTTCCTTTAAGGCAATTATCTACTGCAAGAAATTCAATTTTTTATCAACACTACCTTTGCCCCCCCACCCACCCCACACACTTTACTAGTAAAAAATTCTTCTGCAAAATCACTGTTTTTTAAATTAATATACATGAACAAGTCTTTTTTTATTAAATATTTATATATAACATATTTAAAATTATATAACATTTAAATAAAGTGTGTTATTATGCAGGAAATCGAACAGCAAGAATCGTATAATTAATATCTGTAATTCTATAATTAATATTTATTTTTTAGAACATTCTGAAAAACAGTGATTTTGCAGAAGAATTTCTCACTGGTAAAGTGTGTGGGGTGGGTGGGGGGACAAGGGTAGTTTTGTTAAAAAATGGTTTTCGTCTTTTATAAAAAAAGCATTTTTCAAAAACATTATCTATGCACCCCCCACCCACCCCACACACTTTACCAGTAAGAAATTCTTCTGCAAAATCACTGTTTTTTAAATTAATATACTTGAACAAGTGTTTTTGTACTAAATATTTATATATAATGTATATATAAAATTATACAACATTTAAATAAAATGTGTTATTATGTAGGAAATCTAACCACAGAAATCTTATAATTATTTTCTGTAACCCTATAATTTATCCTTGTTTTTTAGAATATTCTAAAAAAACAGTGATTTTGCAGCAGAATTTCTTACTGGTAAAGTGTGTGGGGTGGGTGGGGGGTGCATAGATAATGTTTTTGAAAAGTGCTTTTTTTATAAAAAACAAAAACCATTTTTTAACAAAACTACCCTTGTCCCCCCACCCACCCCACAAACTTTACCAGTAAGAAATTCTTCTGCAAAATCACTGTTTTTCAGAATGTTCTAAAAAATAAATATTAATTATAGGATTACAGATAATAATTATACGATTCTTGCTGTTCGATTTCCTGCATATAACACAGTTCATTTAAATGTGATATAATTTTATATATATTATATATAAATATTTGATACAAAAACACTTGTTCAAGTATATTAATTTGAAAGGCAGTGATTTTATAGAGGAATTTCTTACTAGAAAATAGAATCTAGAATTACAAGAAATCAATCCTATAATTAATATTAATTTTTTAGATCATTATGAAAAACAGTGATTTTGCAGAAAAAAATAATACTGGGTAAATTTGTGAGTTGGGTGGTTATTTCATAGGAGTAAGCTATATTAGTTTATGAGTTATTGGACTTGGAAGTGAATAGTCATCTTGTAGATGAAACTTGCGCCTCACTGGGTAACAAGGAAGTTAGCATCCATTCTTCTTCTTTAAAGACTTTAAAGAAAATATTGATTTTTTACAGGCAGTTGAGCACAATGTTTCTCCACTTATTCTTCTTCATCTCCTTCTTCTTCTTCTTTTTAAAGACATCAAATGCATAAAAAAAGTTGCCGATTTCTTACAGGAATTTGAGCACAAATTTTCTTATCTCCTTTTTTTTCTCGTCTTCTCCTTCTTTTTATTTCAATAGCCTAAACAAGAAGACTAGAAGTAGGAGAGATATCCCCTGTACTTGCATCGATCGAGAAACCAGCTAGTCTCCCTTACTCTAAAAACCCTCTGTCTCTTTCCCTCCTCCATCTTACTGTCACTCTCGTTACTCCAGTCCGAGAATAGCCTTGTGGGGTGGGAGAATTTGACCCAACCGGTATAGGCCAGATATCTCTCTTGCATCTAGTCTTCTTCGCCTGGAAGAATTTATTGATTTCTTACAGGCAGTTAAGTCAAACTTTTCTTCCCTTCTTCTTCTTCTTCTTCCTTTTCTTCTTCTACTTCTTCTTCTTGTTAGACATCAAATGCATAAAAAAAGTTGCTGGATTTCTTACAGGAATTTGAGCATTTTTAGTAAAACTTTCATAGAAATTATAACGGGAACACTGAAAGGTAAATAAGGAGATAAAATGATTCTCTGATTTTACTGCTTTACCTTTAAAACTTAAGTTTAGATAAACTTTTATATAAAGCAGTCGCCTAAAGTTTTTCCTCTCGTAATTCCCTTATTTACGAAAACAAAAACCATTACGAAATAGCTTATCTGAAGTTTTTACTTCGGGAAATTAAAAAAGTTTCATAATGGTTTGCCAGGTACGCTTCTATAATAATTTATTATGAAAGGATTGTGGAACTTTTGATTTTTGATTAAAGTGTGCTTTGACAAGGATATTCTGTGGTAATGTTTGCCCATTTTATTACTTAGGAAAGCATGATCAACAAATATTGGTAAAGGTTCAAGCCAATCCTAGTAATAGTTTTTGAGATATTTCAATTTTTATCCAGTGAGGTCCAAGGAGCAAGTTTCATTTTCAACGGGACCACTCAATTCCAAGTCTAATATCTCAGCCAATAATAGAGCTATTTTTATAAATTAAAAAGAATATTACTACGAAATGTATGCTTAATAAATGATGCTTAGGGACCAAGCCCGTCTAAGCAATAGTTTTTGAGATATTCGAATTTTTGTCCAGTGAGGTCCAAGGAGCAAGTGCCAACTTCAAGGTGATCACTCATTTCTAAGTCCTGTATCTCAGAAATTAATATAGTTATTTTTATGAATTAAAAAGAATGTTACTAAGAAAAGTATGCTTAATAAATAATGTTTTGGGACTAAGCCTGTTTAAGGGAAAGTTTTTGAGATATTTGATTTGTTGTCCAGTGAGTTCCAAGGAGCAAGTTCGAACTTCAAGGTGACCACTCAATTCCAAGTCTAATATCTCTGACAATAATAGAGCTATTTTTACAAATTAAAAAGAATATTACTAAGAAAAGTATGCTTAATAAATAATGCTTAGGAATCAAGCCCGTTTAATTAATAGTTTTTGAGATATTCAAATTTTCGTCCAGTGAGGTCCAAGAAGCAAGTTCTAACATCAAGATGACCACTCACTTCTAAGTCCTATATCTCAGAAATTAATATGGCTATTTTTATGAATTAAAAAAAAGTTGCTTAGAAGAGCATGCTTAACCAATGCTATTGAAGGTTTAAGTTTGTGCAAGCGATAGTTTTTGAGATATTTGAATATTTGTCCAGTGAGGTCCAAGAAGCAAGTTCCAACATCAAGGTGACCACTCACTTCTAAGTCCTGTATCTCAGAAATTAATATAGCTATTTTTATGAATTAAAGAAGATGTTACTTAAAAAAGCATGCTTGACCAATGCTAATTAGGGTTTAAGTTTGTACAGGCAATAGTTTTTGAGATATTTGAATTTTTGTCCAGTGAGGTCCAAGGAGTAAGTTCCAACGTCAAGGTGATCACTCACTTCCAAGTCCAGTATCTCAGAAATTAATATAGCTATTTTTATGAATTAAAAAGGTGTTGCTTAGAAGAGCATGCTTGACTAATGACATTTAAGGTTTAAGTTTGTACAAGCAATAGTTTTTGAGATATTTGAATTTTTGTCCAGTGAGGTCCAAGGAGCAAGTTCCAACTTCAAGGTGATCATTCACTTCAAAGTCCAATAACTCAGATAATAATAGAGCTATTTTTATGAAATTAAAAGCATAGTACTAAGGATAGCTTGCTTAATGAACAATGTTCACAGTCCAAACCAATCCAAGCAACATTTTTTAAGATATCCGAATTTTTCTTAAGTGAGGTCCAAGGAGCAAGTTCCAACTTCAAGGTGACCACTCACTTCTAAGTCCTGTATCTCAGAAATTAATATAGCTATTTTTATGAATTAAAAAAAAAGTTGCTTAGAAGAGCATGCTTAACCAATGACATTTAAGGCTTTTGTTTGTGCAAGCGATAGTTTTTGAGATATTTGAATTTTCGTCCAGTGAGGTCCAAGGAGCAAGTTTCTTCTTGAAGGTGACCACTTACTTCCAAGGTCAATAACTCACTCAATAATTGAGCTATTCTTATGAAATCAAGAGCATAATACATAGGAAAGTATGCTCAATAAGTAGTGTTTAGGGTCCAAGCCAGTCCGCAATTGTATTTGAGTTATATGAATTTTTGTCGAGTGAGGTCCAAGAGGCAAGTTTCTTCTTGAAGGTGATCACTTATTGCCAAGTCCAATAACTCAGATATAAGAGAGCTGCTCTTATGAGATAAAAATCATTCATTCTTCTCTTCTTCTTCTTCTTCTTTTCTTCTTCAAATGCCAGGAAGCAATTATTGATTACTTACAGGCAGTTGAGTCAAACTTTTTTCTCTTTTTTTTTCCTTTCACTTCTTCTTCTTCTTAAAGACGTCAAATACCTTAAAGAGTTCTTATAGGCAGTTGAGCCAAATAATTCTTCTTTTCTTTCTCTTCTTATTCTTCTTCTTCTTTTTAAAAACGTCAAATGCCTGGAAGAAGAAATTATTGATTTCTCACAGGCAGTTGAATCAGTCGTTTCTTCCTCTTCCTCTTCTTCCTAATGACGTCAATTGCCTGGAAGAAATTATTGATTTATTACAGGCAGTTGAGTCAGATGTTTCTTCTCGTCTTTTTTTTCTACTTTTACTTCTTCTTCTTTTCTTTTTCTTCTTCTTCTTCTTCAAGGACGTCAAATGCCTGAAAGAAATTATTGATTACTTACAGGCAGTTAAGCATGAAATTTCTTCTCTTTTTCTTCTTCTTCTTTCTCTTTAAGGTTGTCAAATGCCTGGAAGAAATTATTGATTTCTCACAGGCAGTTGAATCAGTCGTTTCTTCTTCTTCCTCTTCTTCCTAATGACGTCAATTGCCTGGAAGAAATTATTGATTTCTTACAAGCACAAGAGTTACACGTTTCTTCTGTTCATTTTTTTCTTCTTCTTCTTCTTTTTTAAGGGCCTCAAATGCCTGGAACACACCAATTTCCTTGACAAAATGGTGACGTAACTTTTGCTGGTTTTTTCATTTTCTCTCTCCTTCCTTCCATTCCTCCCCTCTCCCTTTCTTTATTCCCAAAAAATGAATTTAAATATGCACTGATCATCGAGGTACAGTAGACCAAGAAACTTATACCAGGACATACGGAATAAATCGGTGCATCTGTTGGTGACCTTAAACTTGACCTTGAGCTTGACCTTCAAGGTTGTTTGAAGGTCAAAGCGATTTTTTTAAGTGGGAATTGGCATGAGCATGCGCTGTTAGGATTTTAGAAGAATTATGTGGAAATTCACAGTAGTAATTAAACTTAAGCCCTATTATAAATTGAAAAAACCTTGCTAATCCTTACTTGTAAAAAAATAAAAAAGAATCATAAAATCCGCTATCTATAAGTAATTGGTGAAATCCAAATAATATTGTCTATTGTTTTTTTTTTTTGATAATAGATAAACCTTTATTATAAGTACCGCTTACCGGCAAAATGAGCCACTTCAAAGTCATGCTTGAGCAGTAAGAATGGGTAAGACCGACTTAATTTGTAATTTATAAAACACCCAAGGGCTCTCTCTCTCTCTCTAAATTAGGAAACACAAGTGGTATCGTAGCGTGGGTGTTGCTGCTTTCCAATTTTCACCTGAAAGTGTCCGGCCGAAGTTTAGTGCAACGAAATGCGGAATTTGGAGGTTCGAACGGCACTAAACTGGTGGCGAACTTGCAAGCGAGTTGCGATTGCGGATGGAGAAACTCTCAGGTAAACTCTCTCAACAAACAATGTACAAACATATACAATGTAAAAATAAAATCTTAAGGTTAACGTAAAAGAATAAATAATAAAACATGAGTTATAAAAATAAAATGAGGTAAAATTTAATAAAATCAGAAACAACATTTTACTCTGAAATTTTCCATTTTCTCAAAATTTTCTTATTAACATTTTTTGTTCCAAATTAAAAATTCTTTCCTTTGAGCTATTTTTGACAAAAATCGGTGAAACATTAGTGAAGCTATTAAAGTTTTTCTTCTCAGATGCACTCACTCGCAATATTTCGCCTTTTCTCCGAAATTTTCCAGTTTTTCAAAATTTTCATAAAAAACTTTTTTATTCTATATTAAAAACGCTTTCCCTGGAACTAATTTTCTTGAAAATCGGTTAAAAATTAGAGAATTTAATTAAGTTCTTCCACTCAGACGCTTTAGTTACACTTAGTTTACAATTAGTTTGGACGCATTTACATAATTTCTCTGTTTGTTTAAAATTTTTTAGTTTTTCAAAATTTTTCTATTTACACTTTTTGTTCTCAATTAAAAATTCTTTCTCTAGAGCCAATTTTCAAGAAAATCGGTGAAAAATTATAAAAGATATTGCATTTTTTCCACTCAGACATATTCACTATTTGGACAATTTTCCAATATTTCCTTTTTTCTGTAAAATTTTCCAATTTTTCTAAATTTTCATATTTATATCTTTAAATTTAAATTAAACGTTCTTTCCTTAGAGTCAATTTTCATAAAAATCGGTGAAAAATTATGGAAGATATTAATGTTTTTTTAGTCAAACTCATTAATTTGGACACATTTGCAATATTTCCTTTTTTTCTTTAAAATTTTCCAGTTTTTCAAAATTTTTATACGAACACTTTTTATTCTATATTAAATGCACTTTTCCTAAAACTAACTTTTTTGAAAATCGGTCAATAATTAGGAAAGATATTTAAGTTTTTTCCACTCAGACAGTTATTTGTTTGGACGCATTTACAAAGTTTCTATTTTTTTCTTTAAAAACTCATAAGAAATTGAAATCCAGAGCAATTTACTTGAAACCTTTCGTAGTTATAACGACATTTATTGCTAATCGATTTGGGAAAATTGTAAGTTAATTGGTCATTTATTTCTTAAGTTATAAATTTTTACCGAAAACAATCCGAAAATTATTTTGATTTAATTTTAAAAATTCATAAGAAATTCAAATCAAGAGCAATTTACTTGAAACTTTTCGTGGTTATAACGACATTTATTGTTAATTGATTTGAGAAAATTGTAAGTTAATTGGTCATTTATTTGATAAGTTATAAATTTTTACCGAAAACAATCCGAAAATTATTTTGATTTAACTTTAAAAATTCATAAGAAATTCAAATCAAGAGCAATTTACTTAAAGCTTTTCACGGTTATAACGACATCTATTGCTAATCGATTTAGGAAAATTCTAAGTTAATTGGTCATTAATTTTTTAAGCTATAAATTTTTACCGAAAACAATCCGAAAATTATTTTGATTTAATTTTAAAAATTCATAAGAAATTCAAATCAAGAGCAATTTACTTAAAACTTTTCGTGGTTATAAAAACATCTATTGCTAATCGATTTGGGAAAGTTATAAGTTAATTGGTCATTTATTTTTTAAGTTATAAATTTTTACCAAAAACAATACGAAAATTATTTTGATTTAACTTTAAAAATTCATAATAAATTCAAATCAAGAGTAATTTACTTAAAACTTTTCTTGGGTATAACGACATCTATTGCTAATCGATTTAGGAAAATTCTAAGTTAATTGGTCATTTATTTTTTAAGTTATAAATTTTTACCGAAAACAATCCAAAAATTATTTTGATTTAACTTTAAAAATTCATAAGAAATTTAAATCAAGAGCAATTTACTTAAAACTTTTCGTAGCTATAACGACATTTATTGTTAATCGACTTGGGAAAATTGTAAGTTAATTGGTCATTTATTTTTTAAGTTATAAATTTTTACCAAAGACAATTCAAAAATTATTTTGATTTAATTTTAAAAATTCATAAGAAATTCAAATCAAGAGTAAATTACTTAAAACTTTTCGTGGTTATAACGACATCTATTGCTAATCGACTTAAGAAAATTGTAAGTTAATTGGTCATTTATTTGATAAGTTATACATTTTTACCGAAAACAATCCGAAAATTATTTTTATTTAACTTAAAAAATTCATAAGAAATTCAAATCAAGAGTAATTTACTTAAAACTGTTCGTGGTTATAACGACATCTATTGCTAATCGATTTAAGAAAACTGTAAGTTAATTGGTCATTTATTTGATAAGTTATACATTTTTACCAAAGACAATTCAAAAATTATTTTGATTTAACTTTAAAAATTCATAAGAAATTCAAATCAAGAGTAATTTACTTAAAACTTTTCTTGGGTATAACGACATCTATTGCTAATCGATTTAGGAAAATTGTAAGTTAATTGGTCATTTATTTGATAAGTTATAAATTTTTACCGAAAACAATCCGAAAATTATTTTGATTTAACTTTAAAAATTCATAAGAAATTCAAATCAAGAGCAATTTACTTAAAGCTTTTCACGGTTATAACGACATCTATTGCTAATCGATTTAGGAAAACTCTAAGTTAATTGGTCATTAATTTTTTAAGCTATAAATTTTTACCGAAAACAATCCGAAAATTATTTTGATTTAATTTTAAAAATTCATAAGAAATTCAAATCAAGAGCAATTTACTTAAAACTTTTCGTGGTTATAAAAACATCTATTGCTAATCGATTTGGGAAAGTTATAAGTTAATTGGTCATTTATTTTTTAAGTTATAAATTTTTACCAAAAACAATACGAAAATTATTTTGATTTAACTTTAAAAATTCATAATAAATTCAAATCAAGAGTAATTTACTTAAAACTTTTCTTGGGTATAACGACATCTATTGCTAATCGATTTAGGAAAATTGTAAGTTAATTGGTCATTTATTTGATAATTTTTAAATTTTTACCGAAAACAATCCGAAAATTATTTTGATTTAACTTTAAAAATTCATAAGAAATTCAAATCAAAAGCAATTTACTTGAAACTTTTCGTGGTTATAACGACATCTATTGCTAATCGATTTAAGAAATTTGTAAGTTAATTGGTCATTTATTTGATAAGTTATAAATTTTTACCGAAAACAATCCGAAAATTATTTTGATTTAACTTTAAAAATTCATAAGAAATTCAAATCAAGAGTAATTTACTTAAAACTTTTCTTGGGTATAACGACATGTATTGCTAATCGATTTAGGAAAATTGTAAGTTAATTGGTCATTTATTTGATAAGTTATAAATTTTTACCGAAAACAATCCGAAAATTATTTTGATTTAACTTTAAAAATTCATAAGAAATTCAAATCAAGAGCAATTTACTTGAAGCTTTTCGTGGTTATAACGACATCTATTGCTAATCGATTTAAGAAAACTGTAAGTTAATTGGTCATTTATTTGATAAGTTATAAATTTTTACCGAAAACAATCCGAAAATTATTTTGATTTAATTTTAAAAATTCATAAGAAATTCAAATCAAGAGCAATTTACTTGAAGCTTTTCATGGTTATAACGACATCTATTGCTAATCGATTTAGGAAAATTGTAAGTTAATTGGTCATTTATTTGATAAGTTATAAATTTTTACCGAAAACAATCCGAAAATTATTTTGATTTAACTTTAAAAATTCATAAGAAATTCAAATCACGAGTAATTTACTTAAAACTTTTCTTGGGTATAACAACATCTATTGCTAATCGATTTAGAAAAATTGTAAGTTAATTAGTCATTTATTTGATAAGTTATAAATTTTTACCGAAAACAATCCGAAAATTATTTTGATTTAACTTTAAAAATTCATAAGAAATTCAAATCAAGAGCAATTTACTTGAAACTTTTCGTGGTTATAACGACATTTATTGTTAATCGACTTGAGAAAATTGTAAGTTAATTGGTCATTTATTTTTTAAGTTATAAATTTTGACCAAAGACAATTCAAAAATTATTTTGATTTAATTTTAAAAATTCATAAGAAATTTAAATCAAGAGCAATTTACTTGAAGCTTTTCATGGTTATAACGACATCTATTGCTAATCGATTTAAGAAAACTGTAAGTTAATTGGTCATTTATTTGATAAGTTATAAATTTTTACCGAAAAAAATCCGAAAATTATTTTGATTTAACTTTAAAAATTCATAAGAAATTCAAATCAAGAGCAATTTACTTGAAGCTTTTCATGGTTATAACGACATCTATTGCTAATCGATTTAAGAAAATTGTAAGTTAATTGGTTATTTATTTTTTAAGTTATAAATTTTTACCAAAAACAATACGAAAATTATTTTGATTTAACTTTAAAAATTCATAAGAAATTCAGATCAAGAGTAATTTACTTAAAACTTTTCGTGGGTATAACGACATCTATTGCTAATCGATTTAAGAAAACTGTAAGTTAATTAGTCATTTATTTGATAAGTTATAAATTTTTACCAAAAACAATCCGAAAATTATTTTAATTTAACTTTAAAAATTCATAAGAAATTCAAATCAAGAGCAATTTACTTGAAACTTTTTATGGTTATAACGACATTTATTGTTAATCGACTTGGGAAAATTCTAAGTTAATTGGTCATTTATTTTTTAAGTTATAAATGTTTTACCAAATACAGTTTAAGAGGACTCTTGGATTTTTTTATGTATCAGTGTTTTTGCTAAAAAAATTTTAACTTAAAAAATAATAATCCAATTAACAGATGTTATGTGAGTCTCACTCAAAAGAACAACTTTCGGCCTCCAATCGTTAACCAGCAAAATAATATTATCCTTATTATTCAAATAACCTTGACAATTAAAATAAATAACAACCTCCAGGAACTTCAAATTTGATCTACTGTAGGCCCTGAAGATCGTCGGAGGAACAGAAACTGGCACGAACGAATATCCCGCAATGGCGGCACTGTTGAGCCTGCAAGACGACTCGTTCTTTTGCGGATCACACGTCATTGCTAGCAGGTACATCTTGACGGCGGGGCATTGCTTGCAAAACAAAGATCCAGATGAGCTGGTGGTACTGGTGGGTGACCATAACATCTCCTCAGGTACCAGCTACGAAATGAATGAATAACTCACATTCTTCATTAAAATTTAGGTTCGGACACGAACTATTCCGCCATTTACTACGTGAGCGCTTACGAGATCAATCCGAGCTACGACTCGGACACTTACTCCTATGACATCGCAATAGTGCAAACGAAGACGGAGATATCGTTCAGCACCTACGTCGGTCCCGTGTGCTTACCTTTCAGGTATTACTCGAACGACTTTGCCCTTGAATCTGTCACTTTATTAGGTAAGACTCCCGTGCTGTCAACGAGTTCTTAACTTACCTGAGCCGTTTTAGGATGGGGCCAAACCGAGTTCTCAGGTCCATCCTCGGATGTTCTTTTAGAGGCGACGTTGCAGGTGCTTTCCAACGAAGACTGCGCCAACGAAACTGGTGACACCATATTGGATTCTGAGTTATGCACTTATGCGGATGGTAAGTCGCTTCAATAGCTTTCCATTGCAGATTTCGAGGATTCAAGAGGACATCGGGTATCTAGAGTCGAATGCCTGTGACAGGTCTTGAAATGTTGCACTAATAACTATTGGAAATAGTCCGAGGTTGATCTATTGTCAGGTTATAAGATAAGAGGGAACCTGGTTAAAGAGCTGCTCTTGTGAGGTGACCATTGGGGCACCACCTAAATGTCCATAAATAAATTTTCTTGAAATTTTATCCTGAAGTCGAGAAAAAGAGGGAAACACTTGATGTGGAACAGCAGGAAAGCCAACTCACTATGTACTAGACAAGACAGTCTTACGAGGGTTGTCTAAAGAGTTTTTAAAATAAAAAGGTCTTAAGTAATGCTTAGGAAAGCATGCTCAACAAATGATGTTGAAGCTTCAAGCGAATCCGAGCAACAGTTTTTGAGGTATACGAATTTTTGTCGAGTGAGGTCCAAGGAGCAAGTTCCAACTTCAAGGTGACCACTCACTTCCAAGTCCAATAACTCAGATAATATTAGAGCTATTTTTATGAAATCAAAAGCATAATACTAAGAAAAGCATGCTTAATAAATAATGTTTAGAGTCCAAGGTAGTGCAAGTAACAGGTTTTAAAATATACGAATTTTTCTCCAGTGAGGCCCAAGGAGCAAGTTCCAACTTCAAGGTGAGCAGTCACTTCAAAGTCCAATAACTCAGATAATAATAGAGCTATTCTGATGAAATTTAAAGCATAATACTAAGGAAAGTATGCTTAATAAATAATATTAAGATTCCAACCCAATTCAAGTAACAGTTTTTGAGATATCCGAATTTTTCTCCAGTGAGGTCCAAGAAGCAAGTTCCATCTTCAAGGTAAACACTTACTTTCAAGTCCAGCAACTCAAATAATAATAGAGCTATTTTCATGAAATCAAAAGCATAATACTAAAAAAAGCATGCTTAATAAATAATGTTTAGAGTCCAAGGTAGTGCAAGTAACAGTTTTTAAAATATACGAATTTTTCTCCAGTGAGGCCCAAGGAGCAAGTTCCAACTTCAAGGTGAGCAGTCACTTCAAAGTCCAATAACTCAGATAATAATAGAGCTATTCTGATGAAATTCAAAGCATAATACTAAGGAAAGTATGCTTAATAAATAATATTAAGATTCCAACCCAATTCAAGTAACAGTTTTTGAGATATCCGAATTTTTCTCCAGTGAGGTCCAAGAAGCAAGTTCCATCTTCAAGGTAAACACTTACTTTCAAGTCCAGCAACTCAAATAATAATAGAGCTATTTTTATGAAATCAAAAGCATAATACTAAGAAAAGCATGCTTAATAAATAATGTTTAGAGTCCAAGGTAGTGCAAGTAACAGTTTTTAAAATATACGAATTTTTCTCCAGTGAGGCCCAAGGAGCAAGTTCAAACTTCAAGGTGAGCAGTCACTTCAAAGTCCAATAACTTAGATAATAATAGAGCTATTCTAATGAAATTCAAAGCATAATACTAAGGAAAGTATGCTTAATAAATAATATTAAGATTCCAACCCAAGTCAAGTAACAGTTTTTGAGATATCCGAATTTTTCTCCAGTGAGGTCCAAGAAGCAAGTTCCATCTTCAAGGTAAACACTTACTTTCAAGTCCAGCAACTTAAATAATAATAGAGCTATTCTTATGAAATCAATAGCATATTACTAAGGAAAGCATGCTTAATAAATAATATTTACAGTCTAAACCAATCCAAGCAACATTTTTTGAGATATCCGAATTTTTGTTGACTGAGGTCCAAGGAGCAAGTTCCATCTTCAAAGTGACCACCTATTTCCAAGTCCAATAACTCAAATAATAATAGAGTTATTCTTATAAAATTAAAAGCGTGATGCTAAGGAAAGCATGCTTAAGAAATAATGCTTAAATTCCAACCCAGTTCAAGCAACATTTTTTGAGATATCCGAATTTTTGTTGAGTGAGGTTCAAGGAGCAAGTTCCAACTACAAGGTGACCACTCATTTCCAAGTCCAATAACTCAGACAATAATAGAGCTATTTTTATGAAATTAAAAACATAATGCTAAGGAAAGCATGCTTAATAAACAATGTTAAGAGTCTACGTCAGTCTAAGGGACAGTTTTTAAGATATCCGAACTTTTCTCCAGTGAGGTCCAAGAAGCAAGTTCCATCTTCAAGGTGACCACTCAGTTTTAAGTCCAGTAACTTAAAAAATAATGGAGCTATTCTTATGAAATTACAAGCATATTACTTAGGAAAGCCTGTTCAACAAGTGATGTTTGGATTGCAACCTAGTTTAAGTAACAGTTTTTGAGATATCCGAATTTTTCTCTAGTGAGGTCCAATAAGCAAGTTCCATCTTTAAGGTGACCACTCCCTTCCAAGTCCAATAACTCAGACAATAATTGTGCTATTCTTATGAAATTAAAAGCATAATACTAAGAAAAGCATGCTTAATAAATGATATTAAGAGTCCAAGCTAGTCCAAGCAATAGTTTTTGAGATATCCGAACTTTTCTCCAGTAAGGTCCAAGAAGTAAGTTCCATCTTCAAGATGATCACCCATTTCCAAGTCCAATAACTCAGACAATAATAGAGCTATTTTTATGAAATTAAAAGCATAATGCTAAAGAAAGTATGCTTAATAAATAATGCTTAAATTCTAATCCAGTTCAAGCAACATTTTTTGAGATATCCGAATTTTTGTTGAGTGAGGTTCAAGGAGCAAGTTCCAACTTCAAGGTGACCACTCAATTCGAAGTCCAATAACTCAAATAATAATAGAGCTATTTTTATGAAATTAAAAGCATAATACTAAGGAAAGTATGCTTAATAAACAATGCTTACAGTCCAAACCAATCCAAGCAACAATTTTTGAGATATCCGAATTTTTTTCCAGTGAGGTCCAATAAGCAAGTTCCAACTTCAAGGTGACCACTCACTTCGAAGTCCAATAACTCAAATAATAATAGAGCTATTCTTATGAAATAAAAAGCATAATATTAAGAAAAGCGTGCTTAATAAATGATGTTTACAGTCCAAACCAATCCAAGCAATAGTTTTTGTGATATCCAGTTTTTTCTCCAGTAAGGTCCAAGGAGCAAGTTCCAATCTTGAAGGTGATTCTTAATAGCCAAGTCCGATTACTCAGATATAAGAGAGCTATTCTTATGAGATTAGAGGTATCTATTCTTTTTCTTCTTAGGAACGCCAAATGCCTGGAAGAAACTATTGATTTCTTACAGGCAGTTGAGTCAAACCTTTCTTCTCTTCGTCTTCTTCTCCTTCTCCTTCTCCTTCTCCTTCTCCTTCTCCTTCTCCTTCTCCTTCTCCTTCTCCTTCTCCGTGCCAAGGAATTGAATGCTGAATACGTGGACTTTGGTCAAAAATTTATCATTGCACCAATTAGAGATAGAGTCAGATGGAATTAGAGATGGAGCCATCAAAGTCACGTGAGAGATGCAGAGCTTGAAGTTTAGGTGCAATCGATCAGAGTTTTGGCACTGAAGGAATCAACTATTAACTATGGACTACGGTCCTTGCTAACCAGATCTAGCTCCAAGCACTAAGTTCAAGAGATATTCCAAGCATTAGAAAACATTGAGCGAACCAAGCTCACTCACCAGATCTAACCTCAAATGTTTTGCACTCAAAAACAGTTGCATCCATCAAGAAAAGACTCTTAAACACCTTCTTCTTCCATTACATAACTCAAGTGTCGCCCTCTATACAGGTAAAGACGCATGCCAACAGGATTCCGGAGGTCCAGTACTCTGGACAGACTCTACCACCAACAGGATGCATTTGGTGGGCATTATCTCCCACGGGGTCGCTTGCGCAACTGCTAATCCCGGAATAAATTCTCGAGTCACCTCCTTCTTAACTTGGATCGTTTCTAGGACAAGTGGTGAGTTTCTTTACTAGTACTTGGCACCAATTTCTTCTCTCTCTCTCTCTCTGTCTTTAGATGCTACATATTGTTACATGTAAGAAGAAAGAGGACCTAATTGTTGATTAGTGTATAACAGTGTAACTTAATAAAGCATATGAAGTTTTGATACGCTGTAGTTTGGAATTTACTCTCCTTGTCACACTATGTTTCATTTATTTGGTTAAAGTGCTGCTGGAATCTCTTGCAGGAGCATCTAGGACCTCCCCACACATGCCCTTCACCTTTTTCTTCCATTGGAACCAGGTTCTCTTGAAGCCAGACTGACATTTTGTGAGCAGAACAAGTCTCAGGTACTGGAGCACCTCAAATCGGTCTACAGATGCAGCAGTGTTGGATATCAAGGGTTCGTTGCAAGTTATGGATGGATGTCTTCCATTGATTCACGTGCATCGTTTAACCTCTCAGAGACCTTGTTCATGATCTCTTCTTCTGACAGGCCTGACGTCATAAGTTAGTTCGAACTGGGGGGGGGGGGGGTGTTATTCATGTTTCTTTTTTGACTGATTAGGGCTGCAAAAGAGTGCGATCAGATAATTTAACGAAGGTAGATTCTGTGATGTCTGTACGTGCTACAAAGTCAGAGTGTCAATTGATGGGGTGCTTATACGACAATTTCTGCTGATAATTTTACTGATTTTGGTCACTATTTGTGAGATTGAAGTAGGAAGTGGTTGGCAAAGACGTTGGTCACCTCTCAGCCTTCATGCTCTTTCGATTCTTCTTGATCTGAATAAATTGTTAATGTAGTTTTCCAATATACAATTTAATATTCGTTTATATACAAAGTGATGTGGGTAGCGAGTATTCAAACATAAAAGGCTCCGGCAAAAAATGACGTATCTCAGTAAATATAATAGATACAAACTTGCGGATAGTCTCGTTGGATTCAGAAGGATCAGAAAATGTAAACGCCGTTTGAATTTTAAGGATCGGGCCCATAGGGACTGAGAAATCGAATTTCAAACTTCAGCGTGTTGAGTTTAAAGGATTGAAAAGTTGTCTTCTGAAAAATGACTTCGAATGTTGACTTTGAACGCTTTTTAGTGATTGGGGAGTATGCTGTTCATGTTTTTCTTATCGACAAGGACGTTGGTCATCTCTCAGCCTCCCTGATTTCATGCTGAAGCAGTAGACACTCCCATTTATCCAACGTTGCATGCGTTTAATAACTGTCAACACTTTCCTGGACGTATGATTGGACGTAAAAGGTGAGTGTGAGATTTTGTGACGTCAGTAGAGTTTATAAGTTTCTTCAGTTCTTGATCTGAAATACATTTTCCAATATACTATTTAATATTAATTTATATACAAAGTGATGTGGGTATCGAGTTTTCAAACATAAAAGGTTCTGACAAAAAATTACGTATCTCAGTAAATATAATAAATAAAATCTTGCAAGTAGTGTCATTGGATTCAGAAAGATCAGAAGATGAAAGCGCCATTTGAATTTTAAGGATCGGGCCCATAGGAGCTGAGAAATCGAATTTCAAACTTTGGACATGTTGGGTTTTAAGAATTGGAAAGTTGTTTTCATGGAATGTTCGGAAATTATTGCTCGGAGTATGAAGTGGAATATAAGACCCTGGAGGATGCAGTCAGGACCACGGTGAATTTGTTTTTCTTAACGTTTATTATAATATATTATTGTACTGAATATAAATTTGTTCTTTTTTTTACCCTTGTAATGTTCGATCTACACAAACGGGACCTCTGCAGGGAGAAAGACAACCTGAAGAAGGAATACCTTGGACGAAACTGGGCGAATCGGAGCAACCTAAAGAGCTTTTCCAGAGGTTTCGGAATACCAATAAGCCTGGAAAACTGGAGAAATATCAAATTTTAAGTGGTCACTAGGTTGAAAGGTATGTATGGACCTTTTTCCAATAGACCTCGATCAACCGCGTTAGTAAGCTGAACCGAAAAACCTTGAAAGAGGTCAGGGACTCCTGGAATGGTTCTTTTTGTATATCTGTATATTAATGCAATTCGTTTTAAGATCATAATAGAAAAATGCTCGCTGGTTCGAAGGACCAAAAAATTTCAGTCTTTGCGTATACTTAACTGGGTATCTTCGGATCTTCTATCTTGCTTCTTAGCACATAACTTCACTTACATCTAACGGGTTAAGTATTTAGGTATAATTGGGTTTCTTTGAACCTTCAGTAGATTGCTAAGAGTAAAGAGAGACACACACTCGTCTTGGGTTTTAGAAACAATCGAAGAAACTCCGTAAGCAACTTCTCACTCTGAGTATAACTGATAATATTGGTTTATATACAGAGCGATGTGGGTAGCGAGTTTTCAAACATAAAAGGCTCCGACAAAAAATGACGTATCTCCGTAAATATAATAGATACAATCTTGCGAATAGTCTCATTGGCTTCAGAAAGATTAGGAGATGAAAGCACCGTTTGAATTTTAAGGATCGGGCTCATAGGGGCTGAGAAATCGAATTTCAAACTTCGAATGTTGACTTTGAACGCTTTTTAGTGATTGGGTTCCTGTTTTTTTTATCGACAAAGACGTGGGTCATTTCTCAGCCTCCCTGATTTCATGCTGAAGCAGTAGACACTCCCATTTATCCAACGTTAAACACTTTCCCGGACCTTTGATTGGACGTAAAAAAGTTTTGTGACGTCAAAAGTCAGTTCTCTGTTCTCGTGGGTCTTGGTGCATGGGTGCAACGTCATCAAAGCAAGAAATAAAGGTTCTAAGTCTAATAAATTAATGATTACTTATCGTAGGCCCTAAAGTGAGTTGCACTCTAGTTGCTGATGACTCTACTATTGAAGTTTCTTTGTTGGGACCTTAGGGGAGCATAGGATAGAGTGAAAAAATTGTTTATTGTTCCAAGCACAAATGGTTTTCGCTCTTGGGATGTTGATGATCAAACATCACGGATTAAATTACTTAATTTAGTGCATGAACATAGGTTCTTCATAATAAACATCCAATATATCAATTTTCAATATTCGAAGATAAAATAGTGACGTCACAAGCGTGTTCGAAACGTCGATAATGGACATCTGCCGGCATAAATGCATATGCACCGCCTAACTTACGGATGTTCGCTCATATCGTAAATTCCGACCGAGTTCCAAAAACTTTTTGTTTGCCACTGCACGTCTGGACGTAAAAATGTCGACTCCCACTTTTAGGGAGTTTCAATTTTATCGCCTGTTCGTGACGTTCGAATATAAAAATTAAAACATAAAAAAAATGTTCGTGTCATCGGCAAACGTATTAAACGCCCTCTGTATGTCAGAGACATCACCTAATAGTCAAGACACCTACACCCTCACCTCACTTATTCACCAGCATTTCGGCCATTTTGAATTATTATGTTATGACAGAATGAAGGAAGTCTAGTGTCCTCTTTTGGACGTTTTGGACTGAGCAAATACATTGATAATGTAGTTTTCCAATATACTATTAAATATTAGTTTATACACAGAGCGATGTGGAAAGAGAGTTTTCAAACATAAAAGGCTCTGACAAAAAATTACGTATCTCAGTAAATATAATAGATACAATCTTGCGGGTAGTCTCATTGGATTCAGAAGGATTAGGAGATGGAAACGCCGTTTGAATTTTAAGGATCGGGCCCATAGGGGCTGAGAAAGCGAATTTCAAACTTTGGGCATGTTGGGTTTAAAGGGTTGAAAAGTTGTTTTCTGAAAATGAGTTCGAATGTTCGAAAATTATTGCTCGGAGTAATTTATACTTTTAACAATGTTTTTAACGTAGAATTTCTTTGTGAACATTTTGCTTTTTGTTTCATTAAAATACTCGTAGCAGTTTTCTAGATATTGGACTTTGAAGTGGGTCACCACTTTAAACGAGAAACAAGATTTTTTGGCAGCACTCAGTTAAAAGTCAAATATTTAAAAAATTATTGCTGCACTGATTTACAAATCAAATAATATTTGCTCACAATTCTTTTCTGAATATTTCGCTATTTATTTCATCAAAATATTCCAAACAGTTTTTTTGATATTCGATTTGGAAGTGGATGGATCACTTTAAAGGACAAACCTGATTTATCGTAATTCTATGTTTTTTTTCTTGGTGCAACTTTGTCTTGATTTCCTGGGACCCCCTGTACAATTACGGAAAATTGTGTAATCACAAAAAAGTTAGTCCAAACTGTCAAGAGTAACATATCAAAAGTGCAACCCTGTACATTGGTCCTAAATACTTTAATTTTTAATTTTTCCGAAGTGGTTTTATCGTAATTGCACGTTTTTTCTGATGAAAAATAATGTTTTTGCAGAAAATATACATGCAATACTTAATTTAACCAGAGACAGACCTCGCGCCATCTAGTGAGACACTTGGAAATCCAGCACTCACCGCTAGAGGACCACCATTGGCGCGATATTTAAATCGAAATAAATAAATGAACTGTAAATAAATATATACTAAAATATACATTAAAAAACAATTTTTTCCAGGCAATTATTTTCTGGAAAAAAAACCGTTTTTCATTAATCCTACCCTTACCCCCCCACCCACCCCACGCACCTTACCAGTAAGAAATTGTTTTAAAAAATCATTGTTTTCCAAAATAATACGCATTAATAACAGCTGGTTTCGTCGTTAATATCCAATAATAACCCAGTTTGTTTATCTGAATTTAATATAATCATATATATGTATATTAATAAATATTTAATTCAAAAACAGTGATTTTTCAAAGGAATATCTTACTGGATAAATGTTTGGGGTGGGTGGGGGGGTAGGGGCTGTTTTGATAAAAAACAATATTTGTGCAGAAAAAAATATATGCAATACTTAATTTAGCCACGGACAGACCTCGCGCCATCTAGTGAGGACACTTGGAATCCAGCACTCACCGCTAGAGGGCCACTATTGGCGCGATATTAAATCGATATAAATAAATGCACTGTAAATAAATATATACTAAAATATACATTAAAAAGAATTTTTTTTAAGACAATTATTTTCTGGAAAAATATTCGTTTTTCATTAATCCTACCCTTGCCCCCCCACCCACCCCCACACACCTTACCAGTAAGAAATTGTGTTCAAAATTCATTGTTTTCGAAAATAATACGCATGGATAACAGCTGCTTTCATCGTTATTATCTAATCTAATAACACAGTTTGTTTATTTGAATTTAATATAATTATATATATGTATATTAGTAAATATTTAATACAAAAACAGTGATTTTTCAAAGGAATTTCTTCCTGGAAAAAATATTTGGGGTGGGTGGGTGGTCAGGGATTGTTTCCATAAAAAACACTGTTTTTGCAGAAAATATACATGCAATTTTTAACTAACCACGGACATACCTCGCGCCATCTAGTGAGACACTTCGAAATCCAGCACTCACCGCTAGAGGGCCACCATTGGCGCGATATTTAAATCGAATTAAATAAACACACTGTAAATAAATATTTCTAGTGGCCTAAAAAGAACGTTGGATCTAATAATTCCACTGCAACTTCTATGGTTAATCGCTCATGACTATGCCTATCTTTATCTTTTCATGTTGCATAGGTCTGTTTGCCTTTTCTCCACTTAAGGGCAATGAAACATCAATGCCTCGAATGTTATTTGGAACATACGTCCAAAAAATGGTGCTTATAAAAAAATGTTAATTGCTCATAAATGGCTACTTAAGCTGAACTCAGATCGCCCATCTAATGCTAGTGAAAAGAGAATGATGGTGATAAGTGCCGTTTTTATAAGTTTCTTCTTCTTTTAACTGACTAAAAGAGACAGAAACTATCGATTTATTTCAGGAACTTAATGAAGTCAACCTTCTAACCTACCCATACGTCTTTCAGGCTCTTATAAACGAAGTGTCCTCTTTTAATTGCCTTAAAGGAACAGGCACAATTTAAATTGCACCTCAAATAACATCAGTCAACCCGAATTATTATTTTCTTCACCTTTCTATTCGAAAGAACGACGGACATAACTGGCGACATCTAGGGAGACACGTGGAAGGTTAGCACTCACCGCTAGAGGGCAACTATTGGCGCGATATTTAAATCGAAATAAATAAATATGCAGTGTAAATAAATGTCCTGATTAAAATACTAAAATGTGCTGTAATAATACACCTTTGTGCTAGACATAATATAGTTAGAAACTTGCCGGAGTTTTACCCGGTGCTGCCTTAATAAAATTAAATGCAAAAATTGCTCTCAGCGTCGTTACACTCTCGAGTTTCCCAAGTTTCATAATAAACTTCGCCTTCCTATCGAGAGCCGGCCGTTCTACAATTAGCTCCATAAATTCCCTTTAAAAGTTTCCAATCGTAATTTCAGCTTAAGTACTTCTATCTTTTAGGATTCCTCTTAATGGGAAAATTATGGTAAGAAAGTTCGACATTAAACTCATCATCATCATTATTATTATTATGTTAATTAGTTTGAGGTTTATTAATTAAAATCTTTGAAATGAGAGAAGGAGGAAGAGAGTCAGAAGATATCTTCATTAAAAAAAAAAGAGTGGGAGTACTTTTTTCTTCAGTGTCTTTTTTCCTTTTCACTTTCCTTTAGAAAGTGAAAGAGTCAGAAATTGAGAGAATCAAAGAGTGGATCCATTTGACTGCCTGGAATAAGCAAAATATTTCTATCTCTTACAGGCTTACAGGAAAACTTGAAACAAGTTCGTTTCCCGGTTAATTTAACCGGGGATCAAAAAATTACTCGTTAACTCCTGGAACAGTTATTTTATTCCTGTCTCTTCCAGGCAGTTAAAATAGAAAGAGACTCAAACATTAGAAAAATGGTTGCAATTAGTCAAGCAGCATCTCTCTCTTTAGCCTCCTTTAAATATACTATTTATAAACCATTAAAAACATTGTATTTATTTATTTCAATTTAAATGTCGCGCCAATATTCGACTGGCCTCCTAGCGGTGAGTGTTAGCTTTCCACGTGTCTCCCTAGATGTCGCGAGATCTGTCTGTGATTAAATTAAGTATTGCATGTATATTTTCTGCAAAAACATTGTTTTTCATCAAAACAACCCCTACCCCCCCCACCCACCCCAAACATTTATCCAGTAAGAAATTGATTTGAAAAATCACTGTTTTTCGTCCATAATATCCATTCTAATAACGCTGTTTTTGTATTAAATATTTATTTATAAAATTACATAAAATTTAAATAAACAGTGTTATTTAATCAAATATTGCATATATATTTTCTGCACAAATATTGTTTTTTATCAAAACAGCCGCTACCCCCCCCACCCACCCCAAAAATTTGTCCAGTATGAACTTCCTTTGAAAAATCACTGTTTTTATATTAATTATTTAATAATATACATATTTATAATTATATTAAATTCAAATAAACAAACTGTGTTATTAGATTAGATATTAACCATGAAAGCAGCTGTTAGTCATGCGTATTATTTTGGAAAACAGTGATTTTTTAAAACAATTTCTTACTGGTAAGGTGCGTGGGGTGGGTGGGGGGTAAGGGTAGGTTTAATGAAAAACTGTTTTTTTTTCCAGAAAATAATTGCCTGAAAAAAATTTCTTTTTAATGTATATTTTAGTATATATTTATTTACAGTGCATTTATTTATTTCGATTTAAATATCGCGCCAATGGTGGCCCTCTAGCGGTGATTGCTTTATTTCCAAGTGTCTCACTAGATGGCGCGAGATCTGTCTGTGGTTAAATTAAGTATTGCATGTATATTTTCTGCAAAAACGTTGTTTTTTATGGAAACAACCCCTGCCCCCCCACCCACCCCAAATATTTGTCCAGTAAGAAATTCCTTTGAAAAATCACTGTTTTTCGTCCACAATATCCAATCTAATATCAATGTTTTTGTTTTAAATATTTATTATAATAATTATTAAAATTAATATTTATTTATAATAATCATCCATTTGATTGCCTGGAATAAGTAAGATATTTCTATCTCTTACAGGCACACCAAAAAGGTTAACTCTTAATAAAATAACTCCTGAAACAGTTATTTTATTTCTATCTCTCCTAGGTAGTTAAAATAGAAAGAGACACGAACACAGAGGAGCGTTTCTGTTAGAGAATCAGAAAAATCGTGTTAAAATGCTTGCAATTAGTCAACCAGCATCTCTCTCTCTCTATCCTCCTTTATGTAGTAGTTAAATGTGATTAAGTTGAGTGGGAAAACGTGCTTTGTTACTATGGAACATCTTATACAATGAAATTGACATGTCCAAAAATGTTATGTTAACGATCTAGTGACGCTAGTACGTTTACGTTAATTATCCTATTTATAGACCACTAGAAACATTTATTTACATTGTATTTATTTATTTCGATTTAAATATCGCGCCAATATTGGCCCTCTAGCGGCGAGTGCTGACCTTCCACGTGTCTCCCTAGATGTCGCCAGTTGTGTCCGTCGTTTTTTCAAATAGAAAGGTGAAGAAAATAATAATTCGGGTTACTGATGTTATCTGAGGTGCAATTTAAATTGTGCCTGTTCCTTTAAGGCAATTAAAAGAGGACACTTCGGAAAAATTAAAAATTAAAATATTTAGGATCACTGTACCGGGTTGCACTTTTGATATGTTACTCTTCACAGCTTGTACTAACTTTTTTATAATTACACAATTTTCCGTTAATGTACAGGGTATCCCAGGAAATCGAGACAAAGTTGCACCAAGAAAAAACATGCAATTACGATAAAACCACTTTACAAAAATTAAAAATTAAAATATTTAGGACCACTGTGTAAGGCTGAATTTTTAATATGTTACTCTTCACAGCTTGAATTAATTTTTTTGTAATTATATGATTTGCTGTAAATATACAGGGTGTCCCAGGAAATCGGGACAAAGTTGCACCAAGAAAAAACATGCAATTACGATAAAACCACTTCGGAAAAATTAAAAATTTAAATATTTAGGACCACTGTACCGGGTTGCACTTTTGATATGTTACTCTTAATAGCTTGGACTAACTTTTTTATAATCACACAATTTTCCGTTTATGTACAGGGTGTCCCAGGAAATCGAGACAAAATTGCACCAAGAAAAAAACATAGAATTACGATAAAACCACTTTACAAAAATTAAAAATTAAAATATTTATGATCACTGTACAGAGTTGCACTTGCGATATGTTACCCTTCATATTTCGAAGTTTTTTAATGAGGATAAATTTCATAAAATTAAGTGCCTGGAATAGCGTTTACAATGACTCTAAGTACGGGTAAAAATCAAATAAATTCACAATGACTCCAAACGCCTAGAAGAGACAATAACTCATTAAAAAACCGCTTTAAATGCCTGGAATAAGAGGAGAAGTTCTGGAATAAGTGTACAAATGTGGAATTACTGGAAGGGTCCATAAATTGTTCCGAAAATCCATTAAATGAAGCATAAAAGGCTTGAAAAATCACTAATAATTAAGTAAAATGCCTGGAACAGATGAGAATTCATTAAAAAATGACTTGAGGTGCCCAACAATCAAGTAAAGGTGCTTGAAGCGTGTAAAAACTGACTTGGAACATTTTGGACAAAGTCAAGTCAATACAGGTCAAATCAAGGTGAACTGCTAAAGTCAATGCAATTTTCGAATGGGAATCAAAGGAAATCACTTGGAACAAGATCTGGCGTGTGGGCAGGCCATTGACTCAGGTTGTCCATAGAACACGCTCTTATTCACCTAAAAAGAACATCAATTTAAGCAAAAGTTTCGGAAGTATTGAACTTTTAATGCAGTGTCGTCGACATATCAGGTTTGCCCTTTAAAGTGATTTGACCACTTCAAAATCGAATATCAAAAAACCTGCTTGGAATATTTTGATGAAATAAATAGCGAAATATTCAGAAAAGAATTTTGCGCAAATGTTGCTTGAATTATAAATCAGTGCAACAATAATTTTTTAAATAATTGACTTTTAACTGAGTGCTGCCAAAAAATCTTGTTTCTCCTTTAAAGTGGTGACCCACTTCAAAGTCCAATATCTAGAAAACTACTGGGAATATTTTGACGAAACAAAAAGCAAAATGTTCATAGAAAAGTTCTACGTTAACATTGTTTAAAGTACAAATCACTCCAAGCAATAATTTCCGAACTTTCGAAGTCATTTTCAAGAAACAACTTTTCAATTCGTAAAACTCAACATGCCGAAGTTTGAAATTCGGTTTCTCAGCCCCTATGGGCCCGATCCTTAAAGTTCAAACAGTGTTTTCATTTTCTGATCCTTCTGAATCCAATGAAGCCATCCGCAAGATTGTATCTATTATACTTACTGAGATACATCATTTTTTGCCAGAGCCTTTTTTGTTTGAAAACTCGCTACCCACATCGCTCTATATATAAACTAGTATTAAATAGTATATTGGAAAACTACACTAACAATTTATTTCAGATTTACGTCAGCTTATTAGCCTATAGTGTAGGGTGTAACTGTATATGTCCCAATTTCTACTTAAAATTTGTATTAGACATCCATTACTCCATATATTATAAATCGAAGTATTATGGCACCATGGATTCACTTTAACGTCGTTTAGCAGCAACATTTATCAATTTCCTTTTGAATTTGCGGAAATCGAGAGACGAATTTGCGGTAACGTTATTACCCTCTTCAGAGCAACATCTCTCACATATGTTACGTTAATATAACATTTGGCAACATCAAGGATAAATGCGTGATTTTCCCTGCTAACTATAAATTGTGCCATAACTAATTAATCAGTTAGTACCTAGAAGACATAATACAAAAGCGAGCTAAAATAAGGGTTTTTCATTATAACAATCCCCCTAATAAAATCATTTCATAGGCAATTAATTCGATCCAAAGCGTCCAAAAGGGTGCCATAAAAACCGTCTTTATTGCTCATTAAAGTAATTGCCGATAGTCGGTTTTATTCGCGTTTATTTTGGGATTCGGGATTTTCCGATGCTGGGCATTAATCGAGCGAAGTCACTCTCAGAAGAAAAACGACTTATTTGCACTAAATGGCTGCCTCGGGATGGGGTGATCGTTTGTCGGCCTAAAGATTGGAAACAGACGGTTGAAGGGGTTCATTACCAAAGGGAAATTGGAATATATTTGCGGATTTTCACCGGTTTAACTGCTGGGTTAAATAAATGCCATCGAATCTGTTGGAAAATATGTGGATTTAAAATGAAAATTTGCCATAATTTCCCGCCGATTTGCATGGAAGTTACGTCATTGGAAAGGGTTTTTAATTTTAAACAAATAATGTATTTATAAAAAATTTTGTTTACTCAATAGTTTTTGCGTGATTTTTTTTTTTTGGGAAATATGTCAATTTGCCATAACTTCCTTATTTTTCCACCGATTTTCATGAAAATTGGGTCGCAAGAAAGGATTTTTAATTCTAAACAAATAATGTTTTTATAAAAAATTCGGTTAACCCAATAGTTTCTCCGTAATTTTTTTTTTGGAAAATCGGTCAACTTAAAAATGAAAATTTGCCATAATTTCCTTATTTTTTTACCGATTTTCATGAATATTAGATCATAAGAAAGGATTTTTAATTCCAAACAAATAATATATCTATACAAAATTTTGTTAACGCAATAGTTTCTGCGTAATTTTTTTTTGAGAAAATATGTCAATTTAAAAAGGAAATTTGCGATAATTTCCTTAATTTCCCACCGATTTTCATGAAAATTAGATCATTGAAAATAATTTTTAATTCTAAATAAATAATGTGTCTATAAATAATTTTGTTATTCCAATAGTTTCTGCGTAATTTTTTTTTTGGGGAATCTGTCATTTAAAAATGAAAATTTGCGATAATTTTCTTAATTTCCCACCGATTTTCATGAAAGTTAGATTATTGAAAATAATTTTTAATTCCAAATAAATAATGTATCTATAAAATTTTTTATTAACCCAATAGTTTCCGCGTAATTTTTTATTTGGGAAATATGTCAATTTAAAAATGAAAAATTGCGATAATTTTCTTATTTTCTCACCGATTTTCATGAAAATTAGTTCGTAAGAAAGGATTTTTAATTTCAAACAAATCTTGTATCTATACAAAATTTTGTTAACCCAATAGTTTCTGCGTATTTTTTTTTTGAGAAAATATGTCAATTTAAAAAGGAAATTTGCGATAATTTCCTTAATTTCCCACTGATTTTCATGAAAATTAGATCATTGAAAATAATTTTTAATTCCAAATAAATAATGTATCCATAAAAAATTTTATTAACTCAATAGTTTCTGCGTAATTTTTTTTTTTGGGAAATCTGTCAATTTAAAAATGAAAATTTGCGATAATTTCCTTATTTTTTCACCGATTTTCATAAAAATTGAATCATAAAAAAGGATTTTTAATTCCAAACAAATAATGTATCTATAAAAAATTTTGTTAACTCAATACTTTCTGCGTAATTTAATTTTTGGTAAATCTGTTAATTTAAAAATGAAAATTTCCGATAATTTCCTTAATTTCCCACCGATTTGCATGAAAATTAGATCATTGAAAATAATTTTTAATTCCAAATAAATAATGTATCTATAAAAAAATTTATTAATCCAATAGTTTCTGCGTAATTTTTTTTTTGGGAAATCGGTCAATTTAAAAATGAAATTTTGCCGTAATTTCCTTATTTTTTAACCGATTTTCATGAAAATTGAATCATAAAAAAGGATTTTTAATTCCAAACAAATAATGTATCTATAAAAAATTTTGTTAACTCAATACTTTCTGCGTAATTTAATTTTTGGTAAATCTGTTAATTTAAAAATGAAAATTTCCGATAATTTCCTTAATTTCCCACCGATTTGCATGAAAATTAGATCATTGAAAATAATTTTTAATTCCAAATAAATAATAAATCTATAAAAAAATTTATTAATCCAATAGTTTCTGCGTAATTTTTTTTTTGGGAAATCTGTCTTTAAAAAATGAAAATTTGCGATAATTTCCTTAATTTTTCACCGATTTTCATGAAAATTGAATCATTGAAAAGAATTTTTAATTTAAAACAAATAATGTATCTATAAAAAATTTAATTAACCCAATAGTTTTTGCGTAATTTATTTTTTTGTAAATATGTCAATTTAAAAATGAAAATTTGCGATAATTTTTTTATTTTTTCACCGATTTTCATGAAAATTAGATCACAGGAAAGGATTTTTAATTCCACACAAAAAATATTTTTACAAAAATGTTCATTAATCGAATATTTTCCGAACTAAGGACAAATCAAGGAAATTTTCAAGGGACCAAGTCTTTTTGCCATAACTCCCTTAATCTCCCACCAATTTGCATGGAAATTGCACCATAGGAAAGCCCTTTTAATTCTAAACAAAACAACTTGACAAGGCATTACCTTAAGGAACAAATACCAACTGAAACATTCAGACAAATCTCCTTTTATTAGTAGGACCTCTGATCTATTCACTATTGTACCAAGAAAAGTCTTTCTATTCCCATTTTAATGTAACCCAACAATGTAACCTCCAGTGTTTTTGAGGTTAAGGAGGAACTCATATCCACGAGTACTACAGCATGTTTCGATTGAAAGACGTACATCAAGACAAAAGTCTAATTTGTTCTCTCTTCACCCTCCTTTATTTCATATTTCCTATTGCATTCCAACTTCCGCAGTTTATTAGCCCAGGGAGCATGAATCTATCCAAAGGTTTCCTCTTTTTTGAAATATGAATGTCCGGATTATGTCTATATGTCACACTGGACGGATAGTTTGTTGATGCAAAGGGATACGTACAGTTTGTCCAAGGAAAATTAGAAAGGAAAATCCTAATTTTTCACGGAAACTTTTGAAGTTAGAATCTCGAAACCTGGACAGTAGTGTGCGCTCAAGTGTCCTGTGTAAGACACCTCAAGAATTTTTCAAAGATTTTTGTTATTTTTTGAGATATGACCAGGTTTGTCCAAGTGGTCCATGAAAAATTGCAAAAAAACATGTAGGGTGACCGTAAAGTTACTCCCAGTTTTTCACAGAAAGCTTTGAAGCTAAATTATTAAAAACTAGACAGTAGGTGCGCTCATGTGTCCTTAATAAGTAGCAACAAGAATTTTAAAAATATTTTTGTTAGTTTTTGAGTTATGACCAGGTTTGTCCAAGTGGTCTAGCGAGAATTGCCAGAAAAAGCCGTATGGTGACTCCAAAGTTATTTTTCACAGAAATTCTTTAAGGTAGGGCCTTAAAAATAGATAGTAGTATGCGCCTCATTATCCTATCCTAAGACAAAAGTTGTTTGGAATCTTAATGCGCATCAGATAATATAGAAAAATAATTCTTATGTTTAACAGTTTTCTAGAAAATTAAGAAAAACCTTTAAAAAGTTTTTCCTTATTATCTCAAAAACTATTGTGAATATTGAATATTTTCTTTCAGCATCAGATTTCTAATCAAAAATACAATAAATCATGTAGAATCACTTTTAGCCATAAATTGAAAAATAAAGAAGTTATGGAAGATTTTTGTAAAATTAAAAAAAAATTTGGGTCAAATATCGAAAAAAAATATTTTTTTTTTAATTTTTTTTTTCCATAAATGGATAAACCGTCCAAAATACATTAAAAAAGTCTTATAAAACTTTTTTGAAAAACGTACCAAACAAAAGTTATACGCAATTTTCCCGAAAAGTCTTCCTCAAAAAATTCCAAAGGGGTACCCATGCAAAAATGTTCATAATTTCGGTTTTTATTTTTTTTCTTGAAAACTATTAATTGGAGCAGAAAAATGATAAAATAAAAGTTGTTTGGAATCTTAATGCGCATCAGATGCAATAGAAAAATAATTTTTATGTCCAATATTTTTCCAGAAAATTGAGAAAAACCTTTAAAAAGTTTTTCCTCATTATCTCAAAAACTATTGCGAATATTGAAGATTTTCTTTCAGCATCAGATTTCTGATCAAAAACACAAAAAATCATGTAGAATCACTTTTAGCCATAAATTAAAAAACAAAGAAGTTATGGAAGATTTTTGTAAAATTTAAAAAAATTTTGGGTCAAATATCGAAAAAAAAAATTTTTTTTTTTTAAATTTTTTTTTCCATAAATGGATAAACCGTCCAAAATACATTAAAAAAGTCTTATAAAACTTTTTTGAAAAACGTACCAAACAAAAGTTATACGCAATTTTCCCGAGAAGTCTTTCTCAAAAAAATCCTAAGGGGTACCCTTGCGAAAATGGTCATAATTTCGGTTTTTATTTTTTTTCTTGAAAACTATTAATTGGAGCAGAAAAATAATAAAATAAAAATTGTTTGGAATCTTAATGCGCATCAGATGCAATAGAAAAATAATTTTTATCTCCAAGATTTTTCCAGAAAATTGAGAAAAACCTTTAAAAAGTTTTTCTACATTTTCTCGAAAACTATTGTGAATATTAAAGATTTTCTTTCAGCATTAGATTCCTAGTCAAAAATACAATAAATCATGTAGAATAATTTTTAATCATAAATTGAAAAATAAAGAAGTTATGGAAGATTTTTAAAAATTTTAAAAATGTTTGGATCCAATATTGAAAAAAAATTTTTTTTTGAAAAAATTATTTTTTTTTTCGTAAAAGTATAAACCGTCCAAAATACATTAAAAAAGTCCAATAAAACTTTTTTGAAAAACGTACCAAACAAAAGTTATCCGCAATTTTCCCGAGAAGTCTTTCTCAAAAAGGGGTACCCATGCGAAAATGCCCATAATATTAGTTTTTATTTTTTTTTCGGATAACTATTAAGCGTAGAAAAAAAACTTTATAATAAAAGTTGTTTGGAATCTTAATGCGCATCAGATGCAATAGAAAAATAATTTTTATGTCCAATATTTTTCCAGAAAATTGAGAAAAACCTTTAAAAAGTTTTTCCTCATTATCTCAAAAACTATTGCGAATAATGAAGATTTTCTTTCAGCATCAGATTTCTGATCAAAAACACAAAAAATCATGTAGAATCACCTTTAGCCATAAATTAAAAAACAAAGAAGTTATGGAAGATTTTTGTAAAATTTAAAAAAATTTTGGGTCAAATATCGAAAAAAAAATTTTTTTTTTTTTAAATTTTTTTTCCATAAATGGATAAACCGTCCAAAATACATTAAAAAAGTCTTATAAAACTTTTTTGAAAAACGTACCAAACAAAAGTTATACGCAATTTTCCCGAGAAGTCTTTCTCAAAAAAATCCTAAGGGGTACCCTTGCGAAAATGGTCATAATTTCGGTTTTTATTTTTTTTCTTGAAAACTATTAATTGGAGCAGAAAAATAATAAAATAAAAGTTGTTGGGAATCTTAATGCGCATCAGATGCAATAAAAAAATAATTTTTATGTCCAGCAGTTTTCCAGAAAATTGAGAAAAACCTTAAAACAGTTTTTCCATATTTTCTCGAAAACTCTTGGAAATATGGAAAATTTTCTTTTAGCATTGGACTCCCGATCAAAAACAGAACAAATAACATGAAATAACTTTTAGCCGTAAACCGAAAAATAAAGGAGTTATTAAATATTTTTCAAAAAATCAATAAATCTTTGGGTAAAAATGAGTGGTCACAAACCAGCACATTGGACCCACCTACCCAAAAAGCGCAATAATTTCAAAATTATTGATTGCGCTGCTTTGAACTATTAGCAACATTTTTAAAGCATACTTTTCTAAATCAAATGCTGTTTGCTTCATGAAAATACTTTAATTACTTTTTAAGATATAGGACCTTAAAGTGGGTGGTCACCTTGAAGATCAAACCTGCACATTAGACACACCTGCCTATAAAACTCAATAATTCCAAAAGTAGTGACTGAACTGCGTTGAACTTTAAACATAATTTTTAGAGAATACTTCTTTGAACCCTTTGCTCTTTGTTTTATCAAAATACTATCACTACATTTTGAGATATGGGATCTTGAAGTGGGTGGTCACCTTGAAGTTGAAACCTGCACATTGGACACACCTGCCCAAAAATCACACTTAGACCTCAGTCAAATTTTTTTGATGAGCTTATTAAGGCATTTGATTGCGTTGACTATTAGAAGGTGAAGCTTTAAAGGAGCAACACCAGATTAGTCTTTTGTGATCTTACGAAAGCTTTCGACTATGTGGATATTGGTGTTGCCTAAGTTTGTTGGTTGTCCATTACAAACTGGGGTACAGTAACTCCCAGTTTTTCACGGAAAGTTTTGATGTTAAATTATTAAAAACTGGACAGTAGGTGCGCTCATGTGTCCTTAATAAGTAGCAACAAGAATTTTAAAAATATTTTTGTTATTTTTTGAGTTATGACCAGGTTTATCCAAGTGGTCTAGCGAGATTTGCCAAAAAAATCCGTACGGTAACTGTAAAGTTATTTTTCACGGAAATTCTTTAAGGTAGGGCCTCAAAAATGGATAGTAGTATGCTGCTCATTATCCTATCCAATATGCATTAAGAATTTTCTAAAGATTTTTGGTTATTTTTTGAGTTATGACCAAGTTTGTCCAAGTAGCCTAGGACAAATTGCAAAAAAACGATGTAGGCTGACCGTAGAGTTACTCCCAGTTTTTCACGGAAAGTTTTGAAGTTAAATTGTTTAAAACTGGACAGTAGGTGCGCTCATGTGTCCTTAATAAGTAGCAACAAGAATTTTAAAAATATTTTTGTTATTTTTTGAGTTATGACCAGGTTTATCCAAGTGGTCTAGCGAGAACTGCCAAAAAAAACCGTACGCTATTACCGAGAGCTAAGTAATTGCACAAAAGCATTTTCAACAGATGCAACAAAGCATGAAGAGAACGACGGACGTGACTGGTGACATCTAGCGAGACGCGTAGAAGCTCAGCGCTCGCCGCTAGGGGGCTTCTATTGGCGCGACTTTTAAATTGAAATAAACAATAGGAGTAATTAGGTGTGTAAAAATCGCCGTGAACATTATTGAAGAGTCAAGTAGACCTAATATGCCTTCTCAAACAGAGGTTAATTGGAAAAACCGAGATATAAAGTACGCGGCATTAGTAAATGCCTGTAGGTCAATTGAACTCTCATCATTACAATTCGGGTTCTGTTTGCCCTTAAAATGCCCCTTGTTGATCCTATCAAAGGCCTTTGAGCAATCAAGCACCTTAATTTAACCACATTTTGGCCTATATTAAGTTCTAGACGGGCTCAAATACTGAAATTTATTACCAAATAAATATTAACATTTCTCCCGTTTATACCCGTGTACTCTTGTTTGATATTCTATTTATGTTACTGCGGGAAAAGCGTTTGAAGTTTGCGAATTTCCGTTGCAAATTATATTGCAGCTTTTCATATATATATACAAAGGCGAGGGTTTCGGCATCTCCGTTCGTTCGTGTAAGTACAATAAGGAGAAATACAAACACGTGAGCCCTTTCATCGTTTATTGTAATTGAAGGTTTTGTGTAACTCGACCATTGAAAGTTATATAAACATCACTTGGAAAATTGGAATTTAGAAGGAAAAAGGCTCTAGGCTTAGTAGCTCCTGTAAAATAGTAACTTGTTTTCTAAACACTGCCCAACTGAATTTACTACATTTAGCACCACTAAATGGTGAATTTTAAAAAATATGTAGGGGTTCCTGGTAAAATATATAGGAGTTTGTCGCAAGTATATTGGACTGTTGCTGTTTATTCGACCGCCGTTTGCAAGCAAATTTTCTATTGTTTTATTAAGAGTGTATAGGAGAATGTATACGTGGCACTTTGTTGCTGCTTATTCGACAGCTATGTTCGCGTACTTTTTCAAACTTTTCTAGCTGTCTTTTTGGCGAGAGTTTAATTAATAAATTTCAACATTTATAAACAATTTATTTCTCAATATAACAATTTTATTTCATGATAATACGTTCACTAGTTTCTGAGATATTTAGTATTGAACGTAAGTGCTCGCCTTGAAGGTTAAACATGAACTCTGGATCTTACTGCACAAAAAAATGTCTAGTTCCAAAACTGTTGCTTGGATTCTTTTAGATTTTATAACAGTATTTAGAAAATTGATTTCTTAATATTATTCTTTTTATTTCATGAAAATACGTCTATTAGTTTTTGAGATATTTAGTTTCAAAGTGAGTGCTCACCTTGAAGGACAAACATGATCTCTAGACCCCACTGGACAAAAAAATTTTTATTTTCAAAACTGTTCCTTAAATTCACTTGGATCCTTAACAAGATTTATTAAGAATTAATTTCTTAACATTCTACTTTTTATTTTATGAAAATACATTCATTAGTTTTCGAGATAGTTAATTTCAAAGTTAGTGCTCACCTTGAAGGACAAACCTGATCTCTAGACCCTACTGGACAAAAAAATTTTTAGTTCCAAAACTGTTACTTGGATTTACTTGGGTCCGAAACGAGATTTATTAAGAATTAATTTCTTAACATCCTACTTTTTATTTCATGAAAATACGTCCATTAGTTTTTGAGATATTCAATTTCAAAGTGAGTGGCCTTGTAGGACAAACCTGATCTCTAGACCCTACTGGACGAAAAAATTTTAGTTCCAAAACTGTTACTTGGATTTACTTGGGTCTGAAATAAGATTTATTAAGAATTAATTTCTTAACATCTTACTGTTTATTTCATGAAAATACGTCCATTGGTTTTTAAGATATTTAGCTTCAAAGTGAGTGCTTACCTTGAAGGACAAACCTGATCTCTAGATCCTACTGGACAAAAAAATTTTTAGTTCCAAAATTATTACTTGGATTTACTTGGGTCTGAAACAAGATTTATTAAGAATTAATTTCTTAACATCTAACTTTTTATTTCATAAAAATACGTCCATTGGTTTTTGAGATATTCAATTTCAAAATGAGTGGCCACCTTGTAGGACAAACCGATCTCTAGACCCTACTGGACAAAAAAATTTTTATTTCCAAAACTGTTACTTGGATTCACTTGGACTCAAAACAAAATTTATTAAGAATTAATTTCTTAACATTATGCTTTTTATTTCATGAAAATACGTCCATTAGTTTTTGAGATATTCAGTTTCAAAGTGAGTGATCACTTTGAAGAACAAACCTGATCTAGACCCTACTGCCTAAAACAATATTTAGTTAAAAAATAGGAAAAGTTCTACTCCTCAACTAAATTCACTAATGATCTAAGCTATAGTATCACTAAATAAAAAAATATATAAAAAATATATATAGGGGTTCCTAAAAAAATAAATAGGAGTTTGTCGCAAGCATATTGGATTGTTGCTGCTTATTCGACCGCTACATTCATGGACATGTTATTTCATTAGGATGTGTGGTACTTTGAACGTAAAAGACCCAGTGAAAGATACGTCAATATTTTCGTTGATAAAGGGTCCAAAAGTAGCCAGTAAGTAGATATTTAACTACTAAATTTTAAAAGCGTTGAAAACCCATTGATCTAATCTATCTAATCGATGCAAATGTAATACCCCCCTGTATAAATTACTACCCTTTACAATTTAACCGAGTTTTATGAAACGAAATCATATATTCACTAAATTGCCGTTATGCCGGCTCTATACCAGTTTCGTTTTATTCGGAATAATAAAACGCCCCGAAATGCTAAAGCGAAATTGGCTAGCCACAAAGTTTCCACTCTAAAATTGCATTATACGAAAAATTTTCATTATTTTTAGTAGTCGGAAAACTCGAATGACAAAAACATGCCGTAACGCGTTTAATGCCCTTTAAGGGAATTATTATTGCCTTGTATGTAAATAATTTACAGGAATTACGCTCTAGGAGGGGCTCGGTTGCATGATCTTGTCAAATGCCTTTGATAGGTCAAGGAAAACGTATCCATTTAAGTTACATCCTATAAAATTGGATTGTTTTGAACCCTATACAGAGTAATTTCATTGTAATTTAATTATAAAATAGCGTTAAATTGATTGGCATTCCGTAGTTAAACTTTACGTTAGTCGTTAATGAATCACGTATCCCCGAATAGAGGAAAGTCCTGGTTTAAAGTTTAATTTATCGAACGGTCTTATAATAAGTCTGCCAAAGCCATCTCAGAGGAATTTAATCTTAAGTGCAAGAAACTTTTGATCGAATACGAACTCATCAGGAAGTTTGTTTTCTGGCAGAGAGGCTTATTGGCAAATTATATGGAGCCTCAGGGACTTTTTTTTTTGGGAAAATCAATTTGAAGCTGAATATCTCGAAAACTAATAAATGTATTTTCATGAAATAAAAAGCAGAATGTTAAAAAATTAATTCTTAATAAATCTTGTTTTGGGTCCAAGTGAATCCAAGTAACAATTTTGGAAATAAAAATTTTTTTGTGCAGTAGGGTCCAAAGATCAGATTTGTTCTTCAAGGTGAGCACTCACTTTGAAAGTGAATATCTCAAAAACTAATGGACGTATTTTCATGAAATAAAAAGCATGACGTAAAGAAATTAATTCTTAATAAATCTTGTTTTGGATTAAAGTAAATCCAAGTAAGAGTTTTGGAAATAAAAATTTTTTTGTGCAGTAAGGTCTAGAGATCAGGTTTGTCCTTCAAGGTCAGCACTCACTTTGAAGCTGAATATCTCATAAACTACTGGACGTATTTTCATGAAATAAAAAGCATCATGTTAAGTTTATTAATTCTTAATACATTTTATTTTGGGTCCAAGTAAATCCAAGTAACAGTTTTGGAAATAAAAAATTTTTTGTCCAGTAGGGTCCAAAGATCAGGTTTGTCCTTCAAGGTGAGCACTCAATTTGAAACTGAATATCTCAAAATCTAATGGACGTATTTTCATAAAATAAAAAGCATAATATTAAAAAATCTATTCTATACAAATATTGTTTCAGATCTAAGTAAATCCAAGCAACAGTTTTTGAGCTAAAATTTTTTTTGTGTAGTAGGGTCCAGAGATCATGTTTGTCCTTCAAGGTGAGCACTCACTTTGAAACTGAATATCTCAAAAACTAAGGAAGGTATTTTCATGAAATAAAAAGCCTAATATTAAAAAATCAATTGTTTACAAATATTGTTTTAAATTCAAGTGAATCTAATAATCAGTTTTGGAACTAAACAATTTTTTTGTGCAGTAGGGTCTAGAGATCAGGTTTGTCCTACAAGGTGGCCACTCATTTTGAAATTGAATATCTCAAAAACCAATGGACGTATTTTTATGAAATAAAAAGTTAGATGTTAAGAAATTAATTCTTAATAAATCTCGTTTCGGACCCAAGTAAATCCAAGTAACAGTTTTGGAACTAAAAATTTTTTTGTCCAGTAGGGTCTAGAGATCAGGTTTGTCCTTCAAGGTGAGCACTCACTTTGAAGCTGAATATCTCAAAAGCTAATGGACGTATTTTCATGAAATAAAAAGCATAGTATTATAAAATCAATTGTTTACAAATATTGTTTTAGATTGAAGCTACTCAAAGGATCAGTTTTGGAACTAGACAACTTTTTGTGCAGTAAGGTCCAGCATTCATGTTTGTTCTACAAGGCGATCAAATTGAAATATTTTTTTGGTTCTTCCAGGCAGTTAAAGTAAATTCTAAAGTAACGAATTTCATATTTTCCAGGCAATTAACTCACTTGCCTTGTCCTGAACTGCCTGGAAGAAATGTATTTATTTCTTCCAGATAGTCGAAGTCAATCCGGATTTTTCCAGGGAATTTTAGCTTCAAATTTCAATTTTCCAGGGAGATTTTTTAAAGTGGTTTTTCTAAACTCAATTGTCTGGAAAAAATAAATTGGCAACTTTCCAGGCAGTTGAAACTTTTTGTACAGTAAGATTCAGAGTTCATGTTGTCCTTCAAGGTGAGCACTCACTTTGAAGCTAAATATCTCAAAAACTAATGGACGTGTGCGCATAAAATAAAAAGCATTATGTTGAATGATTCATTCTTAATAAATCTTGTTTTAGATCTAAGTAAATCCAAGCAACAGTTTCGGAAATAAAAATTTTTTTGTGCAGTAGGGTCTAGAAATCAGGTTTGTCCTTCAAGGTGAGCACTCACTTTGAAAATGAATATCTCAAAAACTAATGGACGTATTTTCATGAAATAAAAAGCATGATATTAAGAAATCAATTCTTAATCATTCTTGTTTTACATTCAAGTAAATTTAAGCAACAGTTTTGGAAATAAAAAAAATTTTGTGAAGTAGGGTCCAGAGATCAGGTTTGTCCTTCAAGGTGAGCACTCACTTTGAAGCTAAATATCTCAAAAACTAATAGACGTATTTTTATAAAATAAAAAGCGTAATATTAAGAAATCAATTCTATACAAATATTTTATTAAATCCAAAAAAAACAAGCAACAGTTTTGAAACTAGACAACTTTTTGTGTAGTAAGGTCCAGAGTTCATGTCTGTCCTTCAACAGTTCTTTTACGTTCAAAGTACCACACATCCTAAATTTATTTATATCTGTACAAACAATTATTATTTCTTGAGAAAATTACAGGTACAAATATTGAAAAAATACGTGAACGCTATGGTCGAATAAGCAGCAACAATCCAATTGGCTTGCGACGAACTCCTACATATTTTACTAGGAACCCCTACATATTTTTTAATTTTAACATTTAGTGGTGCCATAGCTTAGATAATTAGCAAATTTAGTTGACGAATACTTAAAGAACTTCTTCTGTTATCTCCTTATTCTGTTCTGATGCAGCATCAGAATCATCCTGCTGGTTGACATCATCGAAAAAGTAAACGTATCGACCCAATTAAGTGTCATCATCAGGGCAAAACAAAATACAGGCAGAAACATTATTACAAAGTTAATTATACGAATATAAATAAATAAATATAAATAAACTGATGGAGTTAATGGTTACTTACGTCTTAAATAACCACTTTCCCTCCCTAGTTATATAATACACTAGTCAAGACAATGATTAATCGGTACAAATCAAGTTTCTGCTTGAAATTCAGGAAATTTGGCAGCTTTATGTTCAGCCGTTCTGACAAGATCGGGACGTAACGGCGATTTTATTGTACGGCTGTCCCTACGACCAGGAACTGTAATATCCGGACGAGAATGTCCCTTCAGGCCGTTTAATACAACAGTTACAAATCGACGTGAGCAGTCATCGGACGTGTCCACAAGGGGTCGAATCATTTACTAAATATACGAAATTTCTCAAATAATTTACTCTTATTAATTCCAAGTAGGGTAAGCCTAAATTTCCAGGTAATTAAAATAAAGTAAGTTTATTATTCAGGGCCTCGGCTGTATTTCACGCGACAGCCTGGATTAAATTATTTATTTTTCAATTCCAGGCAGTTGATTCATTGATTCATTACGTTTATTAGTCTTTCTAAATTGATAATTCTTGAACTTATCCAAGGTTATCGATGGACACGTCTCTTAAATATCATGGGCAGACATTTTGCTTCATAACTCTGAAAGTTCTTAAGACATTTTAAAATAATTTTCAGCATTCGTTGCACCAATATTCCACCTTTAATTTAAGGTATCAAACGTCTTCCTAAGTTAAGAATTCTTGGACTTATCCTAAGTCATCGAGGCCCACCTCCATGGATCCTTATGTCTCCTAATTGATATGACTAGACATTGTGCTTCATAAGTCTAAAACTTCTCAAGAGATTTTAAAATAGTCTTCAGCATTCGCTGAGCTAATATTTCGCCTTTAATTTAAGGTATCAAACGTCTTCCTAAGTTAAGAGTTCTTGAACTTATCCTAAGTCATCGAGGCCCACCTCCATGGATCCTTATGTCTCCTAATTGATATGACCAGACATTGTGCTTCATAAGTCTAAAACTTCTTAAGAGATTTTAAAATAGTTTTTAGCATTCGCTGGGCTAATGTTCCATCTTTAATTTAAGGTATAAAACGTTTTCCTAAGTTAAGAATTCTTGGACTTATCTTAAGTCATCTAGGCCCACCTCCATGGACCCTAATGTCTCTTTATTGACATGGGCAGACATTTTGCTTGATAAGTCCAAAAGTTCTTAAAAGATTTTAAAATAGTCTTTAGCATTTGCTGGGCTAATATTCCGCCTTCAATTTAAGGTATAAAACGTATTCCTAAGTTAAAAATTCTTGGACTTATCTTAAGTCATCGAGGCCCACCTCCATGGACTCTAATGTCTCTTAACTGATATGGTCAGACATTTTTCTTCATAACTCTGAAAGTTTTTAAGAGATTTTAAAATAGTTTTCAGCATTCGCTGGACCAATGTTCCAGCTTGAATCTAAGATATAGAACGTCCTCCTAAGTTAAAAATTCTTGAACTTATCCTAAATCATCGAGGCCCACCTCCATGGGCCCTAATATCTCTTAACTGATATAGTCAGACATTTTGCTTCATAACTCTAAAAGTTCTCAAGTGATTTTAAAATAGTCTTCAGCATTCGCTAGAATAATGATGCACCTTTAATTGAAGCTATAAGTTGTTTTTCTAAGTTAAAAATTCCTGGACTTATCCTAACTTATCCAGACTCACCGAATATATTTTTTGACGTTTTATACTGAAAACATGAGGAAATTTAGATTTTTTTAGAACACAAACGCCTGGAAAAAAACATAACAATTTTTACTTATTAAAAAAAGCGACAAAGATTAATTAAATATAAAAAACAATAATTTAAGACATTCTAGAGACAAATTGTTAGTCATGCTTTCATGAATAATTCTCAAATAACAACAATCGATGGTATAATAAATAAAACTATGAATTGCTCATTTTTTTTAGGTATTTAGACAAAATGCTATGAAAAAAAGGAAATTCCTTATTTTTTTAAAATTACAAATCCTGGAAATGTCCAGGTCCATATACAATACTTGTGTGGTTAATTTTTAACGTGCAACTTATAATTCACTCTTCCCTTATCCCCTAAGATCGTCACTATAAAAATCCAGAGTCAACTGCCCGGAATAATTTATTCCAGGTATACTGGTTTCCTGGAATAATTTATTCATTTATTTCCAGGCTCTTTAAGCATTAATTTAATAAATATTAAGCAATTAAGAGAGTAATTTAATTTTTACAGATACCAATCAGGACTTTACTTTAATTGATTGGGGCAGTAAAATAACTCAATTGCCTGGAATAATTTAAGTTGATTCGTTAGTTTTCAAGCAGTCTTTTTTCAAGACCTGATGATGATGGATTGATCTCGGCAAATAGGGTCGAAACCTGCGTAAAATTTGATCAATAAAATTTGCTTTATATGAGGTTCCTTGAAATGTTTCAAATTTCTGTTTATAATCGGGTTTTCTTCACTGTTCCAGATTTTTATTATTTATTACTCCCATTGATCCCTTGTAAGGAATTGTTCTAGCTACACTACCCGAATAAATTATAACAGGTAAAATTTATGAACATATTTTCTTTATTTCAGGCAGTTGAGGTCAGGCAAGAGATTTTCGTTGTTGGCGTAGACATTTTGCCTGTCAACTCCAAAAGTTCTTAAGAAATTTTAAAATAGTTTTTAGCATTCGCTGGACTAATGTTTCATCTTCAATTTAAGGCATAATACGTTTTCCTCAGTTAATAATTTGTTGATTTATTCTAAGTCATCGAGACCCACCACCCTTGGACCTTTATGTTTCTTAAATGACATGCACAGACATTTTGCCTTATAACTTTGAAAGTTCTTAAGAGATTTTAAAGTAGTTTATAGCATTCGCCGGACTAATGTTCTACCTTTAATTTATGGTAAAAAACGTCTTCCTAAGTTGAGAATTCTTGGAGTTATCCTAAGTCATCGAGGTCCACCTCCATGGACTCTAAGGTCTCTTTATTGACATGGGAAGACATTTTGCTTCATAAGTCTAAAAGTTTTTAAGAGATTTTAAATTAGTCTTTAGCATTCGCTGGGCTAATGTTCCGTCTTTAATTTAATGTATAAAACGTCTTTCTAAGTTGAGAATTCTTGCACTTATCCTAAGCTATCGAGGCTGACCTCCATGGACCCTTATGTCTCCTAATTGATATGGCCAGACATTTTGCTTTATAAGTCTGAAAGTTCTTAAGAAATTTTAAAATCGTCTTCAGCATTCGCTGGGCTAATGTTCCGTCTTTAATTTAATGTATAAAACGTCTTCCTAGGTTAAGAATTCTTGGACTTATCTTAAGTCATCGAGACACACCCCCATGGATCCTTAGGTCTCCTAATTGATATGATCAGACATTTTGCCTTATAAGTCCGAAAGTTTTTAAGAGATTTAAAAATAGTTTTCAGAATTCGCTGGATCTATCTTCCGCCTTGAATTTAAGGTACAAAACGGCTTCCTAAGTTGAGAATTCTTGGACTACTTTAAAGTCATCGAGACCCACCTCCATGAACCCTAATGTCTCTTAAATGACATAAGCAGACATTTTGCATCATAAATTTAAAAGTTTTTAAGAAATGTTAAAATAGTTTTCAGCATTCGATGGACCAATATTCCGCCTTTAGTTTAAGATATAAAACGTTTTCCTAAGTTAAGAATTCTTGTACTTATCCTAAGTCATCGAGACACACCTCCATGGACCCTAATGTCTCTTAACTGATATGGTCAGACATTTTGCTTCATAACTCTGAAAGTTCTCAAGAGATTCTAAAATAGTTTTCAGCATTCGCTGGACCAATGTTTCACCTTGAATTTAATATATAAAACGTCCTTCTAAGTTAAAAATTCCTGGACTTATCCTAAGTCATCGAGGTCCACCTCCATGGACTCTAACGTCTCTTTATTGACATGGGCAGACATTTTGCCTCATAAATCCAAAAGTTTTCAAGAGATTTTAAAATAGTTTTCAGCATTCGCTGGATCAATATTCTACCATCAATTTAAGTTACACAACGTCTTTTTAAGTTAAGAACTCTTTGACTTATCCTAAGTCATCGAGGTCCACCTCCATGAACTCTAAGGTCTCTTTATTGACATGGGCAGACATTTTGCCACATAAATCCAAAAGTTTTCAAGAGATTTTAAAATAGTTTTCAGCATTCGCTGGACCAATGTTCCACCTTTAATTCAAGATACAAAGCGTCTTCCTAAGTTGAGAATTCTTGGACTTATCCTAAGTCATCCATGGACACCTCTCTTAAATGACATGGACAGACATTTTACCGCATAAGTCCCAAAATTCTTGAGAGATTTCAAAATAATCTTCAGCAGTCACTGGCTCAATGTTCCAACTTCAATTTAAGGCACAAATCATCTTCGTAAGTTGAAAACTCCCGGAGTTATCCCAAGTTATCGAGACAAATAAATAATTTGTAAAGTGATAAAACCAAAGTATATAGATTTCAATTGAATGATTTCAATTAGAATTTCAGTAGTTAGACTGTGATAAAACTGAAAGATTTCCGATTTGACGTACATTTATGATTAATCCCATTGCATCACCCCTTTGATAACGAATCACCATAATCGCATTTCCACGTCTTAAACTACACATCTCGTGAGAGTGGATTTGCGATCCTTATGCTTCTCTCGTGTGCTCCATTAAGTTATTTCCGCACTCGATGTTCCTATTTTTCCCTTTTTTCGTCACGTCTTTGTACTCTGTTAATGTAATGTCCTTGTGATTTTATCTCTGTTCAGTGTAGTTCTTTTATTAACACAACATAAGCATTTTATAGTAAAAATAGTCGCAAATATACTAAGTAAATCAGGGTGTATTAGTGATGGAAAATTCATTCACAGGGGCGAAAGAGATAAATTGCCAATAATGTGCGAAGACCTGACAAGGACAGATAGGCCCAATATGAGATATCAAGATAATATTGCAAAAGGAACGTAGGAACTCCCAAAGGAGCCAAGGACGTTATCAGTATATTTATATAATAAAAACAGCAGTGCTATATTTTCCTTTTAAAGTATACGATTTTTCAAGTGTACGAAGCGAAGCAGGCATTTTTTGACAAAGAAAATTCAGCTTGTAATAAGTAGCTGCATGCAACTTCGTGGAATATTAAAGTTTTACTGTTTTAAAGGGAGCAATTTATCGCAGAAACTGCTTTCTTAAATGCGGAGTTCAGCTTTGATGTGCCGACCACAAAGTTGCCATAAATTATTTTTGATGTTGCGTAGGTAACCGTAGAAATTGCTATTTTACTCGGAAATGTACAAAACGTCCTTCTCGGTTAATTTTTACATTAATTGTTTTAAATATTTATTCATTTTTTTTAATTAGGTGTAATACAGTAGTAGTTCTTCTGCAAAATCACTATTTTTTAAAATAGTACGCATGGAAAAGAGCTAATTTTGTTCATAATATACAACTTTATAACACTGTTTTTGTACTAAATATTTATATATAATTTATATAAAGTTATATTAAATTTAAATAAAGAAACAGTGCTATTAGATTGGATATTATAAACGAAAAACAGTGATTTTTCAGAAGAATTTCTTACTGGTAAAGTGTGTGGGGTGGGTGGGGGGTGCAAGGATAATGTTTTTGAAAAATGCTTTTTTTTGTAGAAAATACTTGCTTGAGAGAAGAAAATTAATATTATTAAATATTTAACTTTTTTAGGTTACAGAAAATTAACAACAATTTGTTTTTTTTTTCTATAAAATACCCTTGGCCCCCCACCCACCCCACACAGCTTACCAGTAAGAAATTCTTCTGCAAAATCACTGTTTTTTATAATATTACGCATGGAAAAGAGCTTTGAAAAATTGAAAAATGAAAGAATTCTCATTTTGAAATTTGAAAATTGAAAGAATTTTGAAAAATGCTTTTTTTTGCAGAAAATAATTGCGTTAGAAAAGAAAATTAATTATATTAAACAATTCACTTTTTCAAGTTATAGAAAATTAACAATAATTTTTTTATGTTTTATAATATACTATCCTTGCCCCCCCACCCACCCCACACATTTACCCATTAAGAAATTCTTCGGAAAAATCACTGTTTATTGTCCATAATATTCAATCTAGTAGCACTGTTTTTTTATTTAAATTTAATATAATTTTATATTAATTATATATCAATATTAAGTACAAAAAGAGTGTTATGAAGTTGTATATTATAAACAAAATTAGCTCTTTTCCATACGTACTATTTTAAAAAACAGTGATTTTGCAGAAGAATTTCTTACTGGTAAGCTGTGTGGGGTGGGTGGGGGGGGCAAGGGTATATTATAAAAAAAACAAATTATTGTTAATTTTCTGTAACATGAAAAAGTGAATTGTTTACTAAAATTAATTTTCTTCTCTAAGGCAATTAATTAATGCAAATTTTTTTTTCAAATACATTACTCTTACCCCCCCACCCACCCCACACAGCTTACCAGTTAAAAATTCTTCTGCAAAATCACTGTTTTTTTTTTATTTAAATTTAATATAATTTTATATAAATTATATATAAATATCTAATACAAAAACAGTGTTATGAAGTTGTATATTATGAACAAAATTAGCTCTTGTCCATGCGTACTATTTTGAAAAACAGTGATTTTGCAGAAGAGTTTCTTACTGGTAAGCTGTGTGGGGTGGGTGGGGGGGGTAAGGAAGGGTTAGAAAAGAAAATTAATTTTATTAAACAATTCACTTTTTCAAATTACAGAAAATTACCAATAATTTGTTTATTTTTTATAATATACTACCCTTGTCACCCCACCCACCCCACACAGCTTACCAGTAAGAAACTCTTCTGCAAAATCACAGTTTTGCTAAATAGTACGCATAAACAAAAGCTAATTTTGTTTATAATATACAACTTCATAACACTGTTTTTGTATTAGTTATTTATATATAATTTATATAAATTTATATCAAATTTAAATAAAAAAACATGGCTACTAGAATCGGTATTATGGACAGAAAACAGTGATTTTGAAAAGAATTTCTTACTGGGTAAATGTGTGGGGTGGGTGGGGGGCTAAGGGTAGTGTTAACTAAAAATGGTTTTTTTTGCAGAAAATAATTGCTTGAGAGAAGAAAATTAATTTTATTAAATATTGAACTTTTTCAGGTTACAGAAAATTGACAATAATTATTTTTTTTTTTATAATACACCCTTGCCCCCCCACCCACCCCACACACTTTACCAGTAAGAAATTCTTTTGAAAATTTACTGTTTTTTGTTCATCATATCAAACCCAATAGCACTGCTTTTTTATTTAATTTTAATATAATTTTATATAAATTATATATAAATATTTAGTACAAAAACAGAGTTATGAAGTTGTATATTATAAACAAAATTAGCTCTTGTCCATGCGTACTGTTTTGAAAAACAGTGATTTTGCAGAGGAATTTCTTACTGGTAAGCTGTGTGGGGTGGGTGGGGGGGCAAGGGTATATTATAAAAAAAAAACAAATTATTATTAATTTTCTGTAACCTGAAAAAGTGAATTGTTTAGTAAAATTAATTTTCTTCTCTAAGGCAATTATTTTATGCAAATTTTTTTTTCAAATACATTACTCTTACCCCCCCACCCACCCCACACAGCTTACCAGTTAAAAATTCTTCTGCAAAATCACTGTTTTTTTTATTTAAATTTAATATAATTTTATATAAATTATATATAAATATCTAATACAAAAACAGTGTTATGAAGTTGTATATTATGAACAAAATTAGCTCTTGTCCATGCGTACTATTTTGAAAAACAGTGATTTTGCTTAAGAGTTTCTTACTGGTAAGCTGTGTGGGGTGGGTGGGGGGGTAAGAAAGGGTTAGAAAAGAAAAATAAATTTTATTAAACAATTCACTTTTTCAAATTACAGAAAATTACCAATAATTTGTTTATTTTTTATAATATACTACCCTTGTCACCCCACCCACCCCACACAGCTTACCAGTAAGAAACTCTTCTGCAAAATCACAGTTTTGCTAAATAGTACGCATAAACAAAAGCTAATTTTGTTTATAATATACAACTTCATAACACTGTTTTTGTATTAGTTATTTATATATAATTTATATAAAGTTATATCGAATTTAAATAAAAAAACATGGCTACTAGAATCGGTGAATGGCTACTAGAAAATAGTGATTTTGCAAAAGAATTTCTTACTAGGTAAATGTGTGGGGTGGGTGGGGGGGCTAAGGGTAGTGTTAATTAAAAATGTTTTTTTTTGCAGAAAATAATTGCTTGAGAGAAGAAAATTAATTTTATTAAATATTGAACTTTTTCAGGTTACAGAAAATTGACAATAATTATTATTTTTTTATAATACACCCTTGCCCCCCCCCCCACCCACCCCACACACCTTACCAGTAAGAAATTCTTATGCAAAATCACTGTTTTTTGTCCATAATATTCAATCTAATAGCACTGTTTTTTTATTTAAATTTAATATAATTTTATATAAATGATTTCTATTATTTCTATGATTTCTTGTAAAATGGGGATTAGTATGCAAAGTATGCAGTACATAAACGCTCGGACTATTATTGTTAAGTATATTCTGTAAATTCAATATGATAATTGCAATGTAACGTGTGCAATGTAACGGTGTATTATAAAAAAAAATATTTATTAATTACAGAAAATTAACAATAATTAGTTTATTTTTTATTATATACTATCCTTACCCCCCCCACCCACCCCACACATTTACCCAGTAAGAAATTCTTTTGAAAATTTACTGTTTTTTGTTCATCATATCCAACCAAATAGCACTGCTTTTTTATTTAATTTTAATATAATTTTATATAAATATTTAGTACAAAAACAGAGTTATGAAGTTGTATATTATAAACAAAATTAGCTCTTGTCCATGCGTACTGTTTTGAAAAACAGTGATTTTGCAGAGGAATTTCTTACTGGTAAGCTGTGTGGGGTGGGTGGGGGGGGCAATGGTATATTATAAAAAAAAACAAATTATTGTTAATTTTCTGTAACCTGAAAAAGTGAATTGTTTAGTAAAATTAATTTTCTTCTCTAACGCAATTATTTTATGCAAAAAATGTTTTTTTCCAAATACATTACCCTTACCCCCCCACCCACCCCACACAGCTTACCAGTAAGAAATTCTTCTGAAAAATCTCTGTTTTTTAAAATAGTACGCATGGAAAAGGGTAATTTTTGTTCATAATATACAACTTCATAACTCTGTTTTTGTACTAAATATTTATATATAAAATTATAATAAATTTAAATATGAAAACAGTGATTTTGCAGAAAAATTTCTTACTGGGTAAATGTGTGGGGTGGGTAGTTTGCTACTAATAATAAACAAATTATTTACCTTGCAATAATTATATTGAATTTACAGAATATAATTAACAAGAATAGTCCGAGCGTTTATGTACTGCATACTTAACATATTGATCCCTATTTAGAGAGAAATCAATGTCAACAACTAATCCAGGTTTTGTACGGTCAAAACATGGTTTACCTGGATTGAATTCCTCATTTGACATTGTCGGAACTCGTTCATATTTTAAGACGATAAGTATGCCAGGCATAAAATATGAAATGAAACTTTTTAACCTTCAAGCAGATGAAACGGAAGCGTCTCCCTATAAAACAAAGAAAAGGTACAACCCGGATCGGTCTCAGGTCGGTCATAAAACGGCGATTTTACGATGAATATGGCCGGGAGTTTAGGTCTCGTCTCGGCAGTAATTCACCATCCAAATCGTAATCATTTGTAAAATAGCGCACATATAACATAAAGGAAGAATTATTCCTTTAGCATTTTCTCTTGTTTTTATCAATTAAATTAGCACATTAACCAAATAGGAGGTAATCCACATAGTCCCAGTTGCATATAAATAAAACACAATAATGAATTAAATTCGACCGTACAGTACAATGGCTGGGAAAATTTACATTCCCTTTAGTATATGCGTTGCACATGTTTGGCTTCAAATAATACGTGAATAGCATTTCATAATATTATATTCTATTCTTCTCATATACTTTTACATACTCTATTTAAATAATTAATTAAAGTGAATTAAATTGATCGGAAAAAGTAAGGAACCTTTAAGGGAACTAATAAACACAAATTCCAAAAAGGGTGCTTATTCGACAAAAAGATAAAATCTGGGTAAGGGATAAAGATGATAGGAATTAAATGTATTAAAGTTAACTAGGGATATGCTCTACCCTAGAAATTGGCTTGACCCACTAAGATATTCGCTTGTACGTTATTGACCAAATATTTTGCTTCTTACAGGCACTCCTGGAATAAAAATTCCATTAACTTCATTTTTAGTGTATCAATTTTAGTAACTTTTTCAAAAAAGTCTTCGGAGTAGTCCATAAATCAGTAATTTCTAAATTTTAATTACGAGGTGGATCTTAATAAATTAAAATTGTAAGTCTCTTTTCCATACAGTGGGAGAAAATCTCCGAAAACTTTAAAACCAATAAATTTAATTTTCTCAAAATCTATAGAAATTTTCACAGTTTTTATTTTTGTATTGGATACTCCCTTTAAGGGTAAAATTAAAAGTATCTTAGACATTTCTTCGAAAAACGAATAATAAAGGAGTTATTGGCATTTTTTGGTTTTGCGGTTTTGGACCAAAAATGGCAAAAAATTGCAAAATTTTGAAAAATTGTCCGAATAAAAAAAATTTTTTGCTGTGAATTCCCCATAGAAATTCCATCAAAAAACTCTTATAACAAAACTCTCTATTTCCCATAGGAAAGGTAAAAAAGAATAAAAAGTATGCATTATCGAAATTAAAGGGGTACACCCATGATTTTTCTTTAAAAATCACATTTTAATTTTTTGCAAAAAATCTATGGGTCTGAGAAAAATATTGTTTATATAAAAGTTATTTGGAATTATGCATGTTATTTAAATAAATTAAAATTATAAGTCTATTTTCCATGCAGTGGGAGAAAATCTCCGAAAACTTTAAAACCAATAAATTTAATTTTCTCAAAATCTATGGGAAATTTTAGAGTTTTTATTTTTGCAATTGGTAATCCCTTTAAATTTTAAATTAAAAGTATTCTATAAATTTTTTTTTAAAATGAATAGTTAAGGAGTTATTGGCATTTTTCGGTTTTTGGCCAAAACTGGCTAAAAATTGGAAAATTTTGAAAAATGGTCCAAATTCAAAAAATTTTGTGCTGTTTATCCCTTATAGAAATTCCATCAAAAAACTTTTATAGCAAAACTCTCTATTTCCTATAGGAAAGGTAAAAAAAAATAAAAAGTATGCATTATCGAAATTAAAGGGGTACACCCATGATTTTTCTTTAAAAATCACATTTTAATTTTTTGCAAAAAATCTATGGGTCTGAGAAAAATATTGTTTATATAAAAGTTATTTGGAATTATACATGTTATTTAAATAAATTAAAATTATAAGTCTATTTTCCATGCAGTGGGAGAAAATCTCCGAAAACTTTAAAACCAATAAATTTAATTTTCTCAAAATCTATGGGAAATTTTAGAGTTTTTATTTTTGCAATTGGTAATCCCTTTAAATTTTAAATTAAAAGTATTCTATAATTTTTTTTTTAAAATGAATAGTTAAGGAGTTATTGGCATTTTTCGGTTTTTGGCCAAAACTGGCTAAAAATTGCAAAATTTTGAAAAATTATCCGAATTAAAAAAAATTTTTTTGCCGTTTATTCCCCATAGAAATTCCATCAAAAAACTCTTATAACAAAAATCTCTATTTCTTATAGGAAATGTAAAAAAAAATAAAAAGTATGCATTATTGAAATTAAAGGGGTACACCCATGATTTTTCTTTAAAAATCACATTTTAATTTTTTGCAAAAAATCTATGGGTCTGAGAAAAATATTGTTTATATAAAAGTTATTTGGAATTATGCATGTTATTTAAATAAATTAAAATTATAAGTCTCTTTTCCATACAGTGGGAGAAAATCTCCGAAAACTTTAAAACCAATAAATTTAATTTTCTCAAAATCTATAGAAATTTTCACAGTTTTTATTTTTGTATTGGATACTCCCTTTAAGGGTAAAATTAAAAGTATCTTAGACATTTCTTCGAAAAACGAATAATAAAGGAGTTATTGGCATTTTTTGGTTTTGCGGTTTTGGACCAAAAATGGCAAAAAATTGCAAAATTTTGAAAAATTGTCCGAATAAAAAAAATTTTTTGCTGTGAATTCCCCATAGAAATTCCATCAAAAAACTCTTATAACAAAACTCTCTATTTCCCATAGGAAAGGTAAAAAAGAATAAAAAGTATGCATTATCGAAATTAAAGGGGTACACCCATGATTTTTCTTTAAAAATCACATTTTAATTTTTTGCAAAAAATCTATGGGTCTGAGAAAAATATTGTTTATATAAAAGTTATTTGGAATTATGCATGTTATTTAAATAAATTAAAATTATAAGTCTATTTTCCATGCAGTGGGAGAAAATCTCCGAAAACTTTAAAACCAATAAATTTAATTTTCTCAAAATCTATGGGAAATTTTAGAGTTTTTATTTTTGCAATTGGTAATCCCTTTAAATTTTAAATTAAAAGTATTCTATAATTTTTTTTTTAAAATGAATAGTTAAGGAGTTATTGGCATTTTTCGGTTTTTGGCCAAAACTGGCTAAAAATTGCAAAATTTTGAAAAATTATCCGAATTAAAAAAAATTTTTTTGCCGTTTATTCCCCATAGAAATTCCATCAAAAAACTCTTATAACAAAAATCTCTATTTCTTATAGGAAATGTAAAAAAAAATAAAAAGTATGCATTATTGAAATTAAAGGGGTACACCCATGATTTTTCTTTAAAAATCACATTTTAATTTTTTGCAAAAAATCTATGGGTCTGAGAAAAATATTGTTTATATAAAAGTTATTTGGAATTATGCATGTTATTTAAATAAATTAAAATTATAAGTCTATTTTCCATGCAGTGGGAGAAAATCTCCGAAAACTTTAAAACCAATAAATTTAATTTTCTCAAAATCTATGGGAAATTTTAGAGTTTTTATTTTTGCAATTGGTAATCCCTTTAAATTTTAAATTAAAAGTATTCTATAAATTTTTTTTTAAAATGAATAGTTAAGGAGTTATTGGCATTTTTCGGTTTTTGGCCAAAACTGGCTAAAAATTGCAAAATTTTGAAAAATTATCCGAATAAAAAAATTTTTTTTGCTGTGTATTCCCCATAGAAATTAAATCCACTCCTACCTTCATTAACGCTTATGTCCTTGAAAACACACAAATTACTGTAATTTAAATGTGCCATTCAAGTACATCTTTGAATAGGAATATAAACCTAAATCTAAAATAAGTGTAAAAAAGAGTTAAGGAGCGAGAAGGAAGAAGACAAGTCGACAACTAACCTAAAAGGTAAGAAGACTCAAAGTCAAAATTAAAATACGCTCTATTTTTACAAACAGAAACTTTTTTTAACACAGTAAAATACATGAGAAAGAGTCACAAGGAAAAACTGTTGATGAGTTTTCCTTAATTTTCTGGAAAAGTATTAAAGGTGGTGAGTATTTTTTTATTGCATCTGATGCGCATTAAAATTCCAAGCAACTTTTGTTTTAACAGTTTTTTTCTCTGGTCAATGGTTTTCCAGAAAAAAAAATAAAAATTGGAAAACAATGATTTTCTTTTGAAGAAAAAAGAATTTTGAGAAATTTGAGTATAACTTTTTTCAGGTACATTTTTCGGAAAAGTGTTATAGGATTTTTTTGATATGTTTTGAGTGAATTATGGATTTACCAAAAAAAAAAATAATTTTTTCAAAAAAAATTTTTTTTCAATTTTTTATCCAAAAATTTTATAGTTTTGAAAAATCGTCCGTAACTCCTTTATTTTTCGAGTTAGAGCTAAAAATTATTCTTCATGATTTGTTCTATTTTTAATCAGGAATCCAATGCTATAAGAAAACTTTTGATTTTCTCATTAGTTTTTGAGAAAATAAGGAAAAACTGTTTAGAGGTTTTTCCCAATTTTCTAGAAAACCACTGGAATTAAAAATTATTTTTCTATTGCATCTGATGCGCATTGAAATTCTAAACAACTTTTGTTTAAACAACTTTTTTTGTCCAACTAGTAGTTTTCCAGAAAAAAAATAAAAACAAAAATTATGGACATTTTTCCAGTGGTACCCTTTGGATTTTTTTAGAAAGACTCTTTTGGGTATAACTTTTTCCAGATACATTTTTTAGAACAGTGTTATAAGACTTTTTTGAAGTGTTTTAGGTGATTTATCGATTTACCATAAAAAAAAATAATTTAAAAAAAAAAAGAATTTTTTCTTTAATTTTTCATCCAAAAATTTTATAATTTTTCAAAAATCGTCCGTAACTCCTTTATTTTTCGATTTAGAGCTAAAAGTTATTCTTCATGATTTATTCTGTTTTTAATCAGGAATCCAATGCTATAAAAAAACTTTTGATTTTCTCATTAATTGTTGAGAAAATAAGGAAAACTGTTTGGAGGTTTTTCCCAATTTTCTAGAAAACTACTGGAACTAAAAATTATTTTTCTATTGCATCTGATGCGCATTAAAATTCCAAACAACTTTTGTATAAACATTTTTTTTGTCCAACTAGTAGTTTTCCAGAAAAAAAATAAAAACAAAAATTATGGACATTTTTCCAGTGGTACCCTTTGGATTTTTTTAGAAAGACTCTTTTGGGTATAACTTTTTCCAGATACATTTTTTAGAACAGTGTTATAAGACTTTTTTGAAGTGTTTTAGGTGATTTATCGATTTACCATAAAAAAAAAATAATTAAAAAAAAAAAAAATTTTTTTTAATTTTTTATCCAAAAATTTTATAATTTTTCAAAAATCGTCCGTAACTCCTTTATTTTTCGATTTAGAGCTAAAAGTTATTCTTTATGATTTGTTCCATTTTTATCCAGGAATCTAATGCTGTAAGAAAATTTTCGATTTTCCCATTAGTTTTTGAGAAAAAAAGGAAAAACTGTTTAAAGGTTATTTCCAATTTTCTGGAAAACTACTGGAATTAAAAATTATTTTTTCATCGCATCTAGTGTGTATTGAAATTCCAAGCAACTTTTGTGAAAACAGTTTTTTTCTCTCATTATTTATACGGCTTCCTAAGTATTCTGTTATTGTATATATATATTTTTATATATTTATTTTATATATTTTTTTTTATATATTCCAAAACATACCCTAATCATCATCGATCTTCTCTATTTAATTAATCAAAGCATAATAGGATAGGAACTTGCGAATGTCATCTAATACTATACGTGAAATTAATTCATTAAAATGCTCAAGTTATTAAATTAGAGATTCAAAGTTTAACGTGTCGTCAAGCTGCTTTTCGCGATCCACCAATGAATCAAACGAACCGTCGTTTATAGGACTTATCGGCATCTGGCATTGACAGTTTCCAAAGTCCTAAGAGATACAGGGATGGCTTCTTATAGGAATTTGAAACACTCACTGAGGTTATTGGAATAAGGGTAGCAGCCAGATGTTTTGGCCCTAATTTGTAGCAATTTAGATTAGTGTTTTCCTAGATAAACGGATAATTATAGGGTCAGACTGTCTATTTTGCACATACATTACGGGTTCTGGAGAGCTTTCGATAAGTAAGCAACAGTCTAACCCATATTATCTGACAAAGAATTAATTAATTCCCTTGATTTATCTCATTGTTGTAATATGATTGAGCTTAATACAAAGGTGTTAGCAAGTTTTACGCTTGATTTGCAACGTGGTGCATTTAAATTCAATATGTCGGTCGAAGGACCAAAGGGCCTATTGAACGTCAATTAATCCTTTACTAACGGTCCGGTGAAACATAATAATTCTCCTCGTCTGTTCTGTGTAATCCGCCCAATCAGATATGTGGCATATGCAGGCTGTTTATTTGGAAATTTAATGGGGGAAAGCACTTAAATGGATCTATTTAAGAGGGTTTATATGCTATATCTAAACAGTGAACTGACCAATTATCTTCTTTAGATTATAATAAAAGTAAGCATAAAATATTAGCGGAACTGTTTGAAACGTTATGACCCAAGTTACCGCATACTGTCTTTGCTGTTGGACATGTTTTCTAAAAAATTAAATAAAAATGCTTCTGATGCATCGATTTTCATGATTTTTTCAATGAAAGCTGAGGAATACTTTAAGGAATATTTTAAAATAAAAATCAACTTGATCTAAGCACTAGAAGTTGAGTTATGAGCCAAGTTACTTCAGACATCCTAGCAAAATTAATTATTAATTAGAAAAATTAATAATTCATGACAATTACGTTAAATGAAATAACGCACCAATTCAATGTTTAGGTTTACATAACTTTTGACTGATGAAGCCTACAAGTGCAAAACTTTCAGGGTAATTAGACAGTGCCTCTTGCAATCATTCCAGAAAATTTCAATTTTCTAGGTTTATTATTAATTAAAAAATACATCATTTAAACCCAGGACTGACAGGCCAATCAGCTTTCTTTTATTAACGAAAATATATGATGAATAAATACAAAGTTAATTGAACCCAAGAACTTTCATCTTTCTAAAATCACTAGAAATGACCTCGATTGCCTGGAAGAAATGAGGAATATCCTCAACTGAGAATTAAGGAATGCTTTCCAAAGATCTCTGGAATAAATATTAACTTTCTCTTTTTAATTTAGCTATCTATGACGTTGCTTTCGCATTTTTATGGCTTGGTTAGCAAATAACGCAATACTGCAGTATTTGTTAACTTATGTTGTGGTAACATTTTAGAAAACATAAATTAAAACACTCAATATACAGAACCGAAAGTCAAGAAATGCTAGGATGACTTATTTCGATTTAAATGTCGCGCCAATATTCGGACGTCAACTGGCCCCCTAGCGGCGATTTGTAGCTTCTTATGTGTTTCCACTGATGTCGCTCCATATTTTTTTTGTTTAAATCTAATCAGTGACCATCGGTTTTATAGGTATTTCTGAACGATATGTAACACGAAATGCTACTTTTCGTTGGACACGTTTTTTCGCTTCAGTTTTACGGTAATATTTTATATTTAGCGCAGAAATGAACGAACAATTCATTTTTTAAGTACAAATATCGCGTTGTTTTTTTTTTTTATTATTTGTTAGCCGATTTTAAAATATCGAAGTGCATGTAACGTAATGAGCTTTGTTTGAATGGTTTTTGTTTTTTTTTTTGAACGTAAATCACGAAATTAAACACAGTCGATAAGAATTAACAACAGTATGTTAAATACAGTTTATTAGTTATTGGAATTAGTAATTGGTTTGTTTTTTAAATGTTGTCATAATTATTACGTTATGAAGAAAACCTTTAATACCGAGATATTAATTTTTAGTTTCCATATTTGTGCACCAGAAACCCAAATTTTGGAAGTCTATATCTCGGCTTCTGTGGGCACTATCTGCAAAAAATTAACGGTTTTGTCTTAGTTTTGTCGTTTTGAATCCAACGAGACTACCTTTAAATTTGTAGCTCTTATATTAGTCGAGATATGAATTTTTGGTTTCCATATATGTGCACCAAAAACCCAAATTTTGGAAGTCTATATCTCGGCTTCTATGAGCACTATTTGCAAAAGTCCAACGGTTTTACCTTAGTTTTATCGTTCTGAATCCAACGAGACTATTTTTAAAGTTGTAGTTCTTATATTAGTCGAGATATCAATTTTTGGTTTCCATATATGTGCTCCAAAAACCCAAATTTTGGAAGTCAATATCTCGGCTTCTGTGGGCACTATCTGCAAAAAATTAACGGTTTTGTCTTAGTTTTGTCGTTTTGAATCCAACGAGACTACCTTTAAATTTGTAGCTCTCATATTAGTCGAGATAATAATTTTTAGTTTCCATATTTGTGCACCAAAAACTCAAATTTTGGAAGTCGATATCTCGGCTTCTATAGGCACTATTTGCAAAAATTTAACGGTTTTGTCTTAGTTTTGTCATTCTAAATCTAACGACACTATTTCCAAAGTCGTAGCTCTTACATTAGCCGAGATATGAATTTTTGGTTTCCATATATGTGCTCCAAAAACCCAAATTTTGGAAGTCAATATCTCGGCTTCTGTGGGCACTATCTGCAAAAATCCAACGGTTTTGTCTTAGTTTTGTCGTTCAGAATCCAACGAGACTATTTATAAAATTATAGCTCTTATATTAGCCGAGATATTAATTTTTGGTTTCCATATATATGCTCCAAAAACCCAAATTTTTGAAGTCAATATCTCGGCTTCTATGGGCACTATCTGCAAAAAATTAACGGTTTTGTCTTAGTTTTGTCATTTTGAATCCAACGAGACTATTCCCAAAATTGTAGTTTTTTTCTTAACCGAGATACAAATTTTTAGTTTTTATATTTGTGCACCAAAAACCGACATTTTGGAAGTCTATATCTCCGCTTCTATAGGCACTATTTGCAAAAATTCAACGGTTTTGTCTTAGTTTTGTCATATGAATTTTTGGTTTCCATATATGTGCTCCAAAAACCCAAATTTTGGAAGTCAATATCTCGGCTTCTGTGGGCACTATCTGCAAAAATCCAACGGTTTTGTCTGAGTTTTGTCGTTTTGAATCCAACGAGACTCCCTTCAGATTTGTAGCTCTCATATTAGTCGAGATAAAAATTTTCAGTTTCCATATATGTGCTCCAAAAACCCAAATTTTGGAAGTCGATATCTCGGCTTCTATAGGCACTATTTGCAAAAATTTAACGGTTTTTGTCTTAGTTTTGTCATTCTGAATCTAACGAGACTATTACCAAAGTCGTAGCTCTTATATTAGCCGAGATATTAATTTTTAGGGTCCATATTTGTGTCTATGGCCTTATTTTAATTTTTAAGAAAAATGTTTAATCTGAAATATCCTACAGATTTTTGCCTTAAATTTATTTTATTTGCTACACGTCAATTTTCTTTAAACCTTAAAACTCCTCCTTTTAATTTTTTGGTTACGTCAGCTGAGTTTTTATTTAGACATTTCACGCACTTTTTCCATTGGATGACTCTACGTAATTATTGACAGCAATATTAAAATTATTTTATTATTTATTTTGCTTCACATCAGCCGAGACGTGCTGGCCCTACAGTTTCTTTGCATTTTATTTATTTGGTTACTTCACGTCAATTTAATATCCTTTAAACTCCTCCTTTTAATATTTTGTCTACGTCAGCTGATGTTTTTTCTTTACACATTTCACTCACTCTTTTTAATAAAATAATTCTACGTTAGTATTTACAACGGTATTGAAATTGTTACATTGTTTACTTTGCTCCACGTCATCCAAAATTGCTATGTCAACGTGCAAGGTTGCTGTGTGAATATATAAATTTTTTGCTTTACGTCAACTAATTTCTTTTTTTACACATTTCACTCACTTTTTCCATTGAATGACTCTACGTAATTATTGACAGCAATATTAAAATTATTTTATTGTTTATTTTGCTTTACATCAGCCGAGACGTGCTGGCCCTACAGTTTCTTTGCATTTTATTTATTTGGTTACTTCACGTCAATTTACTATCCTTTAAACTCCTCCTTTATAATTTTTTACCTACGTCAGCTGATATTTTTTCTTTACACATTTTACTCACTTGTTCCATTGAGTAACTCTACGTTATTATTTACAGCAACATTGAAATTGACACATTATTTATTTAAAGGTGCTATTTCAATAGTTTTATTTGCAATGTATTTTTTGCTTTACGTCAATTCAATTTCCTTTGCTCTTTTTTACAAAATATATCATTGGACTCATTAACCACAAAATTTAATTCAATTCATTAGTTATTTTTTTTTACGTCAGCCGAAACGTGCCAACCCAATAGGCTCTTGCATTATGCAGTCAATTTATTTTATTTGCTTCACGTCAAATAACATTCCTTTTAACTCCTCTTCTTATTTTTTTTTTATTCACGTTAGCTGATGTTTTATTACACATTTCACTGACTTTTTATAATTAAATAACTCCACGTCATTATTTCCAGAAATTTTGAAACTGTTATAATTATTATTCATTTTGCTCCAGTCAATCAAATGTATTGTCTCAATAATTTTTTTTGCAGTGAATTTTTGTTTGCTTTACGTCAACTCACACTCCTTTGCTCTATTTATACAATTAATCACTGGAACTATTAACAAAAAAATCGATATATTAGTTATTTTTCTTTACGTCAGCCGTAAGGTGCTATCTCTACAGATTATTGCTTTAAATTTATTTTATTTGCTACACGTCATTTTTTAATCCTTAAAACTCCTCCTTTTAATTTTTTGGTTACGTCAGCCGAGTTTGCATTTACACATTTCACTCACTTTTTCCATTGATTGACTCTACGTAATTATTGACAACAGTATTGAAATTATCCCCAAAGTCGTAGCTCTTATATTAGCCGAGATATTAATTATTAGTTTCCATATTTGTGTCTTATGGCCTTATTTTAGTTTTTAAGAAAAATGTTTTAATTAATGAGACCTACAAGTACGAAACTTCTAGGGTAAATAAACAATACTCTATATACGATTTTAACTATTGATTCTCTGCTAAAAACGGAGCAAGCATCGCAGCTTATTCTAAATTGAACTGAAATCCGAAGGATATTTGCAAAACCCCTTTGAAAAATCCCCTATTGAAGCTTTAATAAAAGACGTAAAAATCCCTCGTTTCTTTATAAAGCTTCAACTAATAAAAGCGAGCAAGATGAAAATATTTACCGTGAGTCCATATGTCAGACTTTATATTTTTTCGATATCGCACACAAACAGGGAACGATACACGGATTCGAAATTCCTTTCTGTAACGATCAGAACGGAAGTGAAAGACGGGGTGCATATCGAACGTAGCAAAAATAACAGGGTTTTCCTATTTTGTTAGCTAACAATTTGTTTCCGTTCTCGTTTAAAGGAAAATAACATTTTAAATTCGGGGAACGTCGGATTTTCTCGATATAACCTTTCCAGGGTAGGATGGAACATTTGCTTGGGACCAATTATGTTCTAAAGGAGACCAAACCTGAGAGAAGGTCCCAAATAACGATTCTTTCACCCTACAGACCAATTTCCGGTCTGTCCATAATGCTATTTACATACCACTATATTGGTTAAACATTTGTCCGGCTCAACGCAGCATTAGAGATAACTTCGTAGAGTGAAATTCAATCGAACTATATATACCTGCCGATTGGATGTCAACGTAAAATAGGGTTATTGCCGGCTAGAAATTTCCACGTAGCGACCTTTTAACCGTAAAACACGAAAAAGCCTGCACCGACACAAATATCCTCGAGCGAAAAAGGAAACATCGATGGAAAGGATCCGGTCCTGACACGAAACAGTTAATTTCGGTCGAAACGAGCCTTTTATGGAATAAAACTACTTGGGAGGGTCTATTTTTTGGACCACTGTAATTGATTTTATATATTACTTGCACATTAAAACACTCGATACACGGAAACGGTGAAAAGTGACTTATTTCGCGCCAACATTTAAACGGGCCCCCTAGCGGAGACCGCCGCTTTCGTTGACTTTTTACGTGTGTCCACAGATGTCGCTAGGTGGGCATGTTGCTCGCTCTATTCTTGTTGCACTCCGTTCGAGTTCACCCTAGTTAGATTTTTGGAATCTAATTATTAATTATTTTTTTATTGTTTTTTTAATTCCAGAAAGTTTTCCAGTATTTTTCATTTTTTCAAGGCATTTAAGGTCATGTGTCTCATTTATTCCAGACAGTAAAAAGATAAATTTTCAATTGCCTGGAAGTATTTTTTTTATTTTATTCCAAGCATTCCAGGCTATTTGTCATTTATTCCAGGCAGTGAAATATTGATTTTTCAATTGCCTGGAAGTAATTTCTTATTTATTCCAGGCAATTGAGGCCATTTCTAATTTATTCCAGGCAGTAAAAAGTTGAATTTCCAATTGCCTGGAAGTAATTTCCTATTTATTCCAGGCAGTTGAGGCCATTTTTTATTTATTCCAGGCAGTATATAATTAAATTTTTAATTGCCTGGAAGTAATTTCTTATTTATTCCAGGCAGTTGAGGCCATTTTCTATTAATTCCAGGCAGTAAGAAATTAAATTTCCAATTGCTTGAAAGTAATTTATTATTTTATTCCAGGTAGTTGAGGTTATTTCTCATTTATTCCAGACAGTAAAAAGTTGAATTTCCAATTGCCTGGAAGTAATTTCCTATTTATTCCAGGCAGTTGAGGCCATTTTTTATTTATTCCAGGCAGTATATAATTAAATATTTAATTGCCTGGAAGTAATTTCTTATTTATTCCAGGCAGTTGAGGCCATTTTTTTATTTATTCCAGGCAGTAAATAATTGAATTTCCAATTGCCTGGAAGTAATTTCTTATTTTATTCCAGGCAGTAAATAACTGAATTTTCAATTGCCTGGAAGTCAATTATTTATTTATTCCAAGAAATTGAGGCCATTTCTCATTTATTCCCGGCATTAACAAATTGAATTTTTAATTGCCTGGAAGTAATTTCTTATTTATTCCAGGTAGTTCAGGCAATTTTTTATTTATTCCAGGCAGTAAATAATTGAATTTTCAGCTGCCTGGAAGTAATTTATTTATTTATTCCAGGAAATTGAAACTATTTCTCATTTATTCCCCGCAGTAAAAAATTGAAATTTTAATTGCCTGGAAGTAATTTCTCATTTATTCCAGGCGGTAAAATTTGTTTAAAATTTTATTAAAATAAAATTTCCAAAAAATTAAATTTTCAATTGCCTGGAAGTAATTTCTTATTTATTCCAGGCAGTTGAAGCCATTTCTAATTTATTCCAGGCAGCAAAAAGTTGATATTCCAATTGCCTGAAAGTAATTTCCTGTTTTTTCCAGGTAGTTGAGGTTATTTCTCATTTATTCCAGGCAGTAAAAAATTTAATTTTCAATTGCCTAGAAGTAATTTCTTATTTATTCCAGGTAGTTCAGGCCATTTTTCATTTAATCAGGCAGTGGATAATTAAATTTTCAATTGCCTGGAAGTAATTTCTTATTTATTCCAGGCAGTTGAGGCCATTTCATATTTATTCCAGGCAGTTCAGGTCATTTCTAATTTATCCCAGACAGTAAAAAATTACATTTCTAATTGCCTGGAAGTAATTTCTTATTTTAGTCCAGGCAGTTGAGGCCCATTTCTCATTTATCCCAGGCAGTAAAAAGTTGATATTTCAATTGCCTGGGGATCATTTATTTATTTATTCCAGGCAGTTCAGGGCATTTCTCATTTATTCCTGATAAAAAAATTGATTTCTCAATTTCCTGGGAGTAAATTTTTTATTTATTCCAAGCAGTTGAGTATTTATTCCAGATAATAAAATGTTTATTTCTCAATTACCTTTACTCACTTTTTCCATTGAATGACTACGTAATTATTGACGGCAATATTAAAAAAAAAATTAATATCGGCTGGAAATCATTTCCTAAGAGTCCTAAGGTCACTTCTCAGTCTTTCCTTTGAGAATAAATAAAATTGCCCTCCCTGCTGTCCATTAGGAGGAGGTTTATTGAACAGTAGTTCCAAAGAAACTCGCCTCTCTTCCCTCTCTTTTTGACCACTGGTTTCTAATTTTATGGTGTCCTTTACTAAATGTTGGGCGCCAAAATGTTGTAGCCTACCCAGGAGTCCTAAGGTCTCAGTCTTTTTTTTGAGGATAAAATTGCCCTCCCTCATGACTATTAGGAGGAGGTTTATTGAACAGTAGTTCCAAAGAAACTCGCCTCTCTTCCCTCTCTTTTTGACCACTGGTTTCCTATTTTATGGTGTCTTTTACTAATTGTTGGGCGCCAAAATGTTGCACTTCTCACCTCGTTGGACAACTAAGGGTTCGTACGACTTCAAAACCCGATCGCACTACTTTTTACTTATTTGACCGATATCCACTGAGTGCAACTAAGAGAAAAACTTATTCCAGAGCTTCCAAGACCCTAAACAACTTCCGATTGGATTTTTAACTACCGTGACGCGATGTCTTTTGCACCGTCGCCGTGGGGTGAGTTTATACAGCTACAACGGTCGGGGGGTTTCGAAAAACGTCAGTTCTCGTTTTACTCGCCCCCGGTGCGGATCGTCCCCGTTAGCGGGAAGTGGGGATTTTACGCGCGGGATACGTCGATGATTCCTTAAGGTACAGCCGATTTTTAAAGGGAATTTCGTTGATAAGAGACGTATTGAAAAAAAAAATTAATGCAGGTAAGTGATTTGAACGGTGTTAAATTTAGGGTAAAAAATAGTTAGGAAAGTTAAACAACAAACCGGTTTTTTAATGACTTACTATAAAACTTTTTAAATGACAAAATTGGGACTATTCTAGGCCTTCATAGGCCCTTATAAAAATTAAAGTACAAACTTAGATGGTCTCCATTGGTCTGAAAAGGTCGATATCCTGATGCCTGTCTTTTACCGCCTAAACCTGCTCTAAACTCCCCCAGACATGCAGGTTTAAATATTGACATTCGGCTTTAGAAGATTCGTCAATTGACTTTTTCGAATTTTCGTTCGAGGATATCTCGAAAAGTGTCAATGTTACGAAAAAGGTATATTAGAGTTTTTTAAAGGAAATTTAATTCTAATTACTTATGGTTATTAGAAGAAATATCGCAAGATCAACAGCAACTGAGATATGAAGCAAAATATACAAGTAGACGTTTCAGACTATTGCAAAATTTCGTTTCAGGATATCTCGAAAAGTGTCAATGTTACAAAAAAGTTATATAAGAGTTTTTTAAAGGAAATTTAATTGTTATTACTTTTGGTTATTAGAAGAAATATCGTAAGATCAACAGCAACTGAGATATGAAGCAGAATATCCAAGTGGTCGTTTCAGACCAGGATCTACTTTTTTAAACAGTGTCACTAGGTTGGATATTATCGAGGAAATCATCTTTTGTTCATGCGTATTATTTAAAAAAATAGTGATTTTGTATAGGAATTTACTACTGGGAAAATGTGTGGGGTGGGTGGGGGGGGGTTAAGGTAATGTTAATGAAAAACGGTGTTTTTTGCAAAAAATAATTGCTTTAGAAAAAAAATTAAATAACTTGATTGACGAGACCTAAAAGGACGAAACTTTCAGGGTTGATAGTTGGAACCTTCGGCAATTCCTCCAAAAAATTTCAACATTTTGACAATAGTACTTTCTTATTTAAAAATTAATAATTGTCAGTCGTATCCAATTAAATTATGCACCGAAATTTCGTCCCAGGATATCTCAAAAACTGTCAATGTTACCGAATATTTGTATTAAAGTTTTTTAAAGGAAATTTAATTCCTATTATTTTTGGTTATTAAAAGAAATATCGTAAGATCAACAGCAACTGAGATATGAAACAAAATATCCAAGTAGACGTTTCAGACGATTGCGAAATTTCGTTTCAGGATATCTCGAAAAGTGTCAATGTTACCGAATATTTGTATTAGAGTTTTTTATTATATTTTTAATATTTAATTTATTGACAATGTTTTTGTACTAAATATTTATATATAATATATAGAAATTATATTAAAATTAATTAAACATTCAGTGTCACTAGGTTAGATATTATCGAGGAAATCATTTTTTGTTCATGCGTACTATTTTCAAAAATAGTGATTTTGTGCAAGAATTTATTACTGGGAAAATGTGTGGGGTGGGTGGGGGGGGTAAGGGTAATGTTAATGAAAAACAGTGTTTTTTGCAGAAAATAATTGCTTTAGAAAAAAAAATTAAATAACTTGATTGACGAGACCTAAAAGGACGAAACTTTGAGGGTTGATAGATAGAACCTTCAGCAATTTTTCCAAAAAAATTTCAAGTTTCTGACTATATTACTTTTTAATTCAAAAATAAATAAATGTCAATCGTATTCAATTAAATTATGCATCAATTTTTTAAATAACTTGATTGACGTGACCTAAAAGGACGAAACTTTCAGGGTTAATAGTAGGAACCTTCGGCAATTCCTCCAAAAAATTTCAACTTTTTAACTAAATTATTTATTTATTTTTTTAAATAAATAAATTACAACAAGGAGTTCAACTAAATTATGCACCAAGTCAATATTTAAGTCCAAATATATTTTGACTGATAAGACCTAAAATGGTGAAACTTCTAGAGCAGATAGACAGGACCTCTGGCTATCCTTATATAAAATTCCAATGTCCTAATTAAAGTACTTTTTAAGAATTAACTATTTTTAGGCAATCTATCAACATTTTCTATATCCGACTCATCTGGCTTACAGCCATTAATATACGTCACTTTAACAGATCACACTTTTTCGTATCGTAAGTCTTTATATACAAAATGCATTTATTATATATACAGGGGGTCAATTCGCAAACCTACCACCCTTGCTGTTTCTGGGTTGATAAGACATTTGAAAGGCCTTTAACGTGATTTGAAGGTCAACCAGGGATGCACTGACCTCGAGGTCACTTTTAAAGGTTACTCTTTACTAAAAAAATTGAGAACTAACATCGGGTGTATCCCTCTTAATTTGTTACTCGACCCAAAGGAGGAAAATGAAAATTAATTACGTAACAGCTGACGTCTGTTACCGCAAGGCAAGGAATTACGACAAGATAAGAGTGGCGGGGGAAACTTTGGTCTATATAATTTCGGAAAACATCTTTTCTGGTTCCTTTCTTATTAGATGATTAAGTAGAAAATGAAATTGCCCGGATGATTTATCACCGGTGTCTGCTGGAGTTATTAATTTCCTTCCTCGGTATTGCGCATTATTATTGTGAGAAAACTCATTAAGGATCCTATTGTTTCCTTAAGGAAAAGTCGTTTATTGGGTAACATAACCTCACAAATGTTTTGTTCATTTTTGATTATTGAGTTAAAAATTAATGTTTCGAGGTATTTACTTGCATATGGTTTAATGACTTCCTTTTGTGAGTATCATGTTCGAATTTCCCATTAATAACTATTATGGTGATCAAATGCCTTGCAGAAGTCCTGTATAAGCATCATCAACCTCTCACCCTCTCTCTCTAAGACATTTGACGAACAGTGCTCAGGTAAATAATTAATTTTTTATTAAACGATGACCTCTGGATAGTTCCAGTTTAACTAGTTAAATATTGGCTGTTAAATATCTTCAGGATAGATTATTAAATGGATACAGTTTCTTAATTATTCCAGGCAGTTGAGGACATATTTTACCTTTTATCCACTGTTGAAGCAATTTATGTATTATTTGTTATGAAATTATGCGTTGAACTTCCTGGAATAAATGGTTGATTCCAGGATTTCTGATTAATTTTTCCAAACAAATACAGTCATTTCTTGATGTTTGAATTAAATTTATTTGTGTAAATAAATAAAAATTAATATAAAAAAGTATATCAAATTTAAATAAATAAATAGTGTCATTAGGTTAATTATTATCGACGAAATTATCCCTTAATCATGCGTACTATTTTAAAAAATGGTGATTTTGTAGAACAATTTATAACTGGATAAATGTGTGGGGTGGGTGGGGGGTAAGGGTAGTGTTTATGTAAAACAGTGTTTTTTGCAAAAAATAATTGAGTTAAAAAAAATTAAAATATTACATAAAATTAACGATAATTTATATTATTCGTATTTTTTCATATAATTATACACAGCATAGAAACTTTGTATATATTTTATTAAATTAATTTTTTGCATAGAATTTTCTAAAATTTATTTAAATAATTAATAAAAATATATATTATTTGAAATTGGGGAAGTAGTAATTTAAGTAATTTTTGTATTTATCTTTATTAAGACTATATTTATTATTCCTCAAATTACGTGTTCTATTTTTGAGTCTTGGCTATTTTTAGTATAAATTCTGCCTCTTTATTGTTTAATATATTTGCATTTTAATTCAGTTATTAAAAATTACCAATCTATAATTAATTTTCTCTAGAACGATAATTTTTTGCAAAAAAAGACGGTTTTTTAACAAAACTACCCTTAGCCCCCCACCCACCCCACACATTTACCTAGTAAGAAATTCTTCTGAAAAATCACTGTTTTTTAGAACATTTAAAAAAATTTAAATAAATTGTATTTATAAAAATAAATATATAAACAAACGTCTTAGTAAATATTTATATATACAATATATAAAAAAATTAGATAAAATTTAAGTAAACAAACAGTGTTATTAGGTTACATATTATCAAAGAAATCATCCCTTAATCATGCGTACTATTATGAAAATGGTGATTTTGTTGAATAATTTATAACTGGAAAAATGTGTGGGGTGGGTGGGGGGGGTAAGGGTAGTGTTTATGAAAAACGGTGTTTTTTGCAGAAAATAATTGATTAAGAAAAAAAAAACTAAATTTATTCACTTATTCAGGTTACATAAAATTAACTATAATTTATGTTACTTTATAATATTCTTTATTTCTATACAATTATGCACAGCATGGAAAGTTTTACATTTTGTTATCAAATTAATTTTTTTTGAATTTATTTAAATTATTTATAAAAAAGTATAATTTGTAAAAATAGGGAAGCAGTAATTTAAGTAATTTTTGTATATGTCTTTATTAAGACTCTATTTATTATTCTGCTCAATAAATGGTCTATTTTTGAGCCTTGGCTAATTTTACTTGAAATTCTTCCTCTTTATTGTTTATTTAATTGTCATTTTAATTCAATTGCTAAAAATAAACAAATTATAGTTAATTCTTTCTAAAGCAATTATTTTCTGCAAAAAACACCGTTTTTATAAACACTACCCTTACCCCCTCACCCACCCCACAAATTTATCCAGTCAGAAATTCTTCTGCAAATTCACGGTTTTTCAGAAATTTCCAAAAAAATTTAAATAAATTATATTTATAAAAATAAATATACATACGTCTTGTAAATATTTATATATATATATAATATATACAAAATTATATAAAATTTAGGTAAACAAACTGTGTTATTAGATTAGATATTATCAAAGAAATCATCCCTTGACTCATGCGTACTATTTTGATAAATAGTGATTTTGTAGAATAATTTATACCTGGATAAAAGTGTGGGGTGGGTGGGGGGGTTAAGGGTAGTATTCATGAAAAACGGTGTTTTTTGCAGGAAATAATTGATTTAGAGAAAAAAATTAAATTCACTTACTCAGGTTACGTAAAATTAACTATAATTTATATTATTGTTTATTTCTATACACATTTATTAATATTAAAACAATTTTTTAGCATGGAATTTTTTTAAATTTATTTAAATGATTTTTTAAAATATAAATTTTGTGGAATTAGAGATGTAGTAATTTAAGTAATTTTTGTATCTGTATCTGTCTTTATTGAAACCCTATTTATTATTCTTCCCATTAAGTGGCCTATTTTTGATTTATTATACTTGCATTTTAATTCGGTTGTTAAAAATGACCAATCTATAGTTAGTTTTCTCTAGAGCGATAATTTCTTGCAAAAAAAAGTGATTTTTAACAAAACTACCCTTAGCCCCCCACCCACCCCACACATTTACCCAGTAAGAAATTCTTCTGCAAAATCACTGTTTTTCGGTACTTTCCAAAAAATAAATGTAAATTATATTTATAAAAATAAATATACGTCCTAGAATGCTTCAAGCACTAAACGTATGAAAATATCTTATATACTTTCAGGCAATTGAAGTACAATTATATACCTATATAATGAATGGGTTTAAATAGGGTGATGTGTACCTAATTTTTGTTCCACGATGAATCGGTGGAGGAGCCGGGAAGTGCAACGTTCAGTCCTCCGTTCGACTCATTTGAACTATTAAGAAAATTACTATTTCCAAAAGTCTAAAACGCTCCAAAAAGTGTAGAATTGAGCTTATACTAAGTTGAGCTTTACTTTTACGATTTCCTCTTTTAATTAAATATTATTAACCATTTAAATACTACTCAACTTAGTTAACTTTTTTCTCTTAAGGAATTTTACATACATAAGGCATTTTTTCCGTAAGGTTGTATGACAACAAACACAACCCCGAAAACCGCCTTTCGATACCTCTCTTTATAGGTGAGCTATATTAGTGTGAATTCGTCAGGTGTGACGTCACTTGTTAGTTACGCGACCTTTTTGTAACGTAATCCTAGTATTTTCATAACAATTTGCGTATTTTATTTAAACAAGTGTTCAAATTATTTGTGGGGTACAGTTTGCGATAGATAAGTAAAGAAAGAAAAGTCTATACATCCAATGGAGTCGTTGGTTAAAGTAAAATGAGAAGCATATAGTCTTCGTTCATTGTATGCTAATTTAATAAATAGATTTGATTGACATAAGCTTAAGCCCCGGTGTCTGTTACTGAGGATGGACACTGTTGTATCTAAGGAGTTACCAAGGCACTAATTTATCAAATAACCTTGGGAAATGGTTGGGTTCTATTGAGAATTTAATATATTTCTTAAAAAAATCATTCCTGGTTTATTTGTTGAAGTATAAATAAGCCAAAAAGTTCAAGGATGTCAAAAAGAAATAAATATTTCAAAACTCCTAATATTCACCCTCAAAATTTAAATATAACTCAAATATTCAACCTACAGGAAAGTGAAACGCATCATTTTATTCAGTGGAAACCTTCCTATTCTTAGGACCCCTACGAAATGTTTTTGAAAATTTACAAGGAAGAACCATGCACCTGATTATACTGAAATAGTCATTGAAAAAAGCCTGGACAATTCAACGTCACCCGAGCATTAACATGTCATTAAAATAAGGTAGAACATTTTAATGTGTAACGTTCGCAAGAGCAATATGACGTCACTTGTTAGTTGAGCCTAGGTAACCGTGGTATTTTCATCGCTATATTTTATTAAAGATCATCGCTTTAAATGCCTTGAAGCACAAATAACTCAAATTACTATTCCAGGCAGTTGAAGCTTCTTCAAATCAATTTCCTGGAAGAAATTCATGCTTCCAACTACCTGGAAGTACCGGAAAATGACTCTCAATAGTCTCAACTGTCTGGACTTCAGTCACTTCAAAATTGCCTGGAAAAGTTGCTTTAACTCATTGGAACTCAAGTGACTATTCCAGGCAATTGATGCTTCGTCCAATCAATTGATTCGTTCGAAAATTAGTTGAAATCTTGATACATTTTGACGCTCTTGCAGGCAGTTGAGTGCATAATTTATCTGCTATGATCAGGCAATCGTATAATAGCCAACATCTTCATACATAATTTTACTATAAGTGCTTCTTATTTGCCATATTAGGTTTTAATTTCGCGAATAATTTTTTTTTGTAATAACCGCACATTTCCGATAATGAAAATCTCCCCCGGGGGGTAAAACCTGATTCAGACTAATAATAAAAGTTCAATTCCGTATTCCGTGGGCTAAATTAACATAGCGCCATTTCTCATTAAGATTTAATCGTATTTGCACGGCAAGCAATTAACTTTCAATAGGGTGTAAATTTGAGAGCTTTACATGGCGGCACTGCTTTCGAAGTTTAACTGAAGCAATCAATATTCTTACCAGATTGTTGGATAACGTTGGCGGAAGCAGATTTCGATTTGCATAACAATCGATCAATTACATGTGTGATAGACAATTTAAATTTACCGCCATTGGTAGCAGTGCTCTTTGAGAAACGTCCGCGATTTTCCAAGGTGACTGACTATTGCCTTTCTCAGTGATTGCACATCCATATCACAAATTGTCCATAATAATTTTAAGAAAACACGTGAATTATTGTAGAAATATGTTGGAAAAACTTTGCTTAACTAACAAGTGACGTCACATTTTACGGATTCAAGCTAATGTAACTTAGTTGTAAAGGAAGATATCGAAAAGCGGTTTTCGGGGTTGTGTTTGTTATTACAAAAGCTACTGGAAAAATGCCTTAATATGTCAAAGTTTATTAAATTAAAATGCAGCAAAAAATCAGAATTTTTTCGAAATTTCGTCTCAGGATATCTCGAAAACTGCTCATGTTACCGAGTAGTTGTATTAGTGTTTTTTAAAGGAAATTTAATGATATTCACTTTTGGATGGATTCCCCATGAAATTCCCTACTTAAACCCTTTCATGTCATATGTACTTAAATTGTATATATATAAATATATAAGAAATTTTCAGTAGTTTATTGCAGTTGGTCTTGATGCATTCTAAGACGAGTATTTATTTTTATAAATATAAATTTTATTTATTTTTTTGGAAATTTGTGAAAAATAGTGTTTTTGCAGAAGAATTTCTTACTGGGTAAATTTGTGGGGTGGGTGGGGGGGGCAAGGGTAGTTTTCTTAAAAAACGTCTTTTTTTGCAAAAAATCATCGCTCTAGAGAAAATTAACTATAGATTGGTCATTTTTAACAACTGAATTAAAATGAAAATATAATAAACAATAAAGAGGCAGAATTTAAAGTAAAAGCAACCAATTTAAATAAAGGCATTAATGAAAATTGATTTGATAAAAAATATACAGTTTTCATGCTGTATATAATTGTATAGAAATAAAGAATAATATAAATTATAGTTAATAAGTGAACTATTTAATAAATTTAATTTTTTTTCTAAATCAATTATTTTCTGCAAAAAACAACTATTTTCATAAATACTACCCTTACCCCCACCCACTCCACACACTTATCCAGTTATAAATTCTTCTACAAAATCACCCTTTTTCAAAATAGTACGCTTGAACAAGGGATGATTTCTTTGATTATATCTAACCTAATAACACTGTTTACCTAAATTTTATATAATTTTTTTATATATTATATATATAAATATTTACTAAGACGTATGTATATTTATTTTTATAAATATAATTTATTTAGAAATTTCCAAAAAACGGTGATTTTGCAGAAGAATATCTTACTGGTTAAATTTGTGGGGTGGGTGGGGGGGGGCAAGGATATGTTGTTAAAGGACATACAAAGTTTACTTAAATTAGTGCTTCCCTTATTCCATAAAATATATTTTTTTATAAATCATTTAAATAAATTCTAAAAAATTAATTTAATAACAAAATACAAAACTTTCCATGCTAGGTATAATTGTATAGAAATAAAGAATATTATAAAGTAATATAATTTATAGTTAATTTTATGTAACCTGAATAAGTGAATAAATTTAATTTTTTTCTCCAAATCAATTATTTCCTGCAAAAAACACCATTTTTCGTAAACAATACCCTTACCCCCCCCACCCACCCCACACGCTTATCCAGTTATAAATTAATCAACACAATCACCTTTTTTCAAAATCGCACGTATGAACAAGGGATGATTTTGTCAATAATATCTAATCTAATAACACTGTTTGTTTACTTAAATTTTATATAATTTTGTATATATTATATATATATAAATATTTACCAAGACGTATGTATATTTATTTTTATAAATATAATTTATTTAAATTTTTTGGAAATTTCTGAAAAATAGTGATTTTGCAGAAGAATTTCTTACTGGGTAAATATGTGGGGTGGGTGGGAGGCCATCTTGATGATTTTACGGGATATTTCTTGGTTTTGCCTCTCTGAATCCAATGAGACCATCCTCAAGGTTGTAGCTCTCTTATTAGCCGAGATATGAAATTTTTTCTTTTTTTTTTCGTCAAAAATGTAATTTTGTCTCAAAAAATGTCCATATTTTAAAAAATAGCAAAAATCTTTAAAAAATTCTTGATGCTGCTTGAGCACGACACTTGAGCGCCCCCTGCTGTCCATTTTTTAAAACACTTAAATTTCCTTGAAATATTAGGAGCAACGTTATAGACTCTCTACATATTTTTTTTTACATTTTTACTAAACCGCCTGGACAAACCTGGTCATATCTTAAAAACTAACAATTTTTTTTTGAAAATTCTTGATTTTTAATAAACAGGATACTTAAGCGCCCACTCCTGTCCAGTGTTCAAAACACTAAATTTGAAAATTTCCATGAAATATTGGAAGAAACTTACACATCCTACTAAATATTTTTTTTAAATATTTTCACGGAACCGCCTGAACAAACTTGCTCATATCTTAAAAACTAACAAAAATCTTTTAAAAATTCTTAATTTATAATTAACAGGACACTTGAGCGCCCACTACTGTCCAGTTTTTATAACACTTAATTCAAAAATTTCCTCGAAATATTAGGAGCAACGTTATAGTCTCTCTACATATTTTTTTTTTCAATTTTTACTGAACCGCCTGAACAAACTTGCTCATATCTCAAAAATTAACAAAAATTTTTTGAAAATTCTTGATTCTTATTAAATAGGACACTTGAGCGCACACTACTGTCCAGTTTTTAAGACACCAACTTCAAAAACTTCTGTGAAATACAAAAACAAAAATTTAATAAAAATAAAAATACATACAATATTATTAATAATGTTCATAAATCTAATTCAACAACATATTTAGTCAGCAAGAGTACCATATAAGTAAACAATAAATATATCAAATATAAAAATAATATAACAATATAAAAAAAAAACAAAAATTTCAAACTTTTATTTAATTACCTGGACGTTTTTTCACACACTTTTTGGAAATTTCACTGAATTTTACAAACAAAAAATCAAAAATTTTCGATAAATTCCTCAGATTTAAGTGGAGATTTATGCACAAGAAAAAATCGTGAAAATTTTTTGGAAAATTCTTGTATACGTTAATAATTCAAAAAATAATCAAATATTTGTATCTTTCCTTCCTAAACTTCTTAAATTTCAATGGGCATTATCCATTAACCTTGAATTTCAAAAAAATCCAGTTTTTATGAATTTTCACGAAATTTCTTATAATTGAATAAACTTTCCAAAAAAAAAATAAATTAACTGGATTTTTTATTTTAAATTTTAAAGATAAATTTTCCAGGGATGTTCTGGAAATTTCACTGAATTTTCTTAACAAAAAAATTTAAAATTTTCAATTTTCATTAACTTTCCTAGAAATTTCTTAGTTTTTAATGGAATTTTTTTCATTCAATTTTGTTCAAATTAATATAATAATAATAATCTTTATTAGGCATAAAAAAGTTACATATAAAATACAAAATATTTTACAAAATTCAAAAAAATTATAATATTTTTGTAAACCCAGTACATTATAACTTATAACTTATACACAACTATTACATTATAACTTACTTTCGTAAGTTATAATGTACAAGCAGCAGGAATAAAAAATATCGAATTAATACGTACGTGGGTCACTGTAAACCGACGATTTGACAAAACAAATTATTACAAATAATAGAAATATAAAATTAATAAAAATAAAAAATCTAAAGAAATATAAAATCAAGTATAGTCTTTCTACATATTTTTTTTTTCATTTTTACTGAACCGCCTGAACAAACCTGCTCATATCTTAAAAACTAACAAAAACTTTTTGAAAATTCTTGATTCCTGTTAAACAGGACACTTGAGCGCCCACTACTGTCCAGTTTTTAAAACACCAAATTCAAAAGTTTCCATGAAATATATGAAGAAACTTCACACATCTTACTAAATATTTTTTTAAAAATATTTTTACATAACCGCCTGAACAAACCTGCTCATATCTCAAAAATTAACAAAAATTTTTTGAAGATTCTTAATTCCTATTAAACAGGACACTTGAGCGCACACTACTGTCCAGTTTTTAAAACACCAAATTCAAAAATTTCCATGAAATATTGGAAGAAACTTCACACATCCTCCTAAATAATTTTTTTAAATATTTTCACGGAACCGCCTGAACAAACCTGCTCATATCTTATAAACTAACAAAAATTTTTTGAAAATTCTTGATTCCTAATAAATAGGACACTTGAGCGCCCACTACTGTCCAGTTTTCAAAACACCAAATTTAAAAATTTCCATGAAATATTGGAAGAAACTTACACATCCCACTTAACAATTTTTTTTAAATATTTTCACGTAACCGTCTGAACAAACCTCTTCATATCTTAAAAACTAACAAAAATCTTTTGAAAATTCTTGGTTTATATTAAACAGGACACTTGAGCGCCCACTTGTGTCCAGTTTTTAAAACACCAAATTCAAAAATTTCCATGAAATATTGAAAGAAACTTCACACATCCTACTAAATAATTTTTTTTATATTTTCACGGAACCCCGTGAACAAACCTCTTCATATCTTAAAAACTAACAAAATTTTTTTTTTAATTCTTGATTCCTGTTAAACAGGACACTTGAGCGCCCACTACTGTCCAGTTTTTAAAACACCAAATTCAAAAGTTTCCATGAAATATATGAAGAAACTTCACACATCTTACTAAATATTTTTTTAAAAATATTTTTACATAACCGCCTGAACAAACCTGCTCATATCTCAAAAATTAACAAAAATTTTTTGAAAATTCTTAATTCCTATTAAACAGGACACTTGAGCGCACACTACTGTCCAGTTTTTAAAACACCAAATTCAAAAATTTCCATGAAATATTGGAAGAAACTTCACACATCCTCCTAAATAATTTTTTTAAATATTTTCACGGAACCGCCTGAACAAACCTGCTCATATCTTATAAACTAACAAAAATTTTTTGAAAATTCTTGATTCCTAATAAATAGGACACTTGAGCGCCCACTACTGTCCTGTTTTCAAAACACCAAATTCAAAAGTTTCCATGAAATATATGAAGAAACTTCACACATCTTACTAAATATTTTTTTAAAAATATTTTTACATAACCGCCTGAACAAACCTGCTCATATCTCAAAAATTAACAAAAATTTTTTGAAAATTCTTAATTCCTATTAAACAGGACACTTGAGCGCACACTACTGTCCAGTTTTTAAAACACCAAATTCAAAAATTTCCATGAAATATTGGAAGAAACTTCACACATCCTCCTAAATAATTTTTTTAAATATTTTCACGGAACCGCCTGAACAAACCTGCTCATATCTTATAAACTAACAAAAATTTTTTGAAAATTCTTGATTCCTAATAAATAGGACACTTGAGCGCCCACTACTGTCCAGTTTTCAAAACACCAAATTTAAAAATTTCCATGAAATATTGGAAGAAACTTACACATCCCACTTAACAATTTTTTTTAAATATTTTCACGTAACCGTCTGAACAAACCTCTTCATATCTTAAAAACTAACAAAAATCTTTTGAAAATTCTTGGTTTATATTAAACAGGACACTTGAGCGCCCACTAGTGTCCAGTTTTTAAAACACCAAATTCAAAAATTTCCATGAAATATTGAAAGAAACTTCACACATCCTACTAAATAATTTTTTTTATATTTTCACGGAACCCCGTGAACAAACCTGCTCATATCTTATAAACTAACAAAAATTTTTTGAAAATTCTTGATTCCTAATAAATAGGACACTTGAGCGCCCACTACTGTCCTGTTTTCAAAACACCAAATTCAAAAATTTCCATGAAATATTGGAAGAAACTTACACATCCCACTTAACAATTTTTTTTAAATATTTTCACGTAACCGTCTGAACAAACCTCTTCATATCTTAAAAACTAACAAAAATCTTTTGAAAATTCTTGGTTTATATTAAACAGGACACTTGAGCGCCCACTAGTGTCCAGTTTTTAAAACACCAAATTCAAAAATTTTCATGAAATATTCAAAGAAACTTCACACATCCTACTAAATAATTTTTTTTATATTTTCACGGAACCCCGTGAACAAACCTCTTCATATCTTAAAAACTAACAAAAATTTTTTTTTAATTCTTGATTCCTATTAAACAGGACATTTGAGCGCACACTACTGTCCAGTTTTCAAAACACCAAATTCAAAAATTTCCATGAAATATTGGAAGAAACTTCACACATCCTACTAAATATTTTTTTTTTATATTTTCTCAGAACTCCGTGAACAAACCTCTTCATATCTTAAAAACTAACAAAAATTTTTTGAAAACTCTTGATTCCTAATAAATGGGACACTTGAGCGCCCACTACTGTTCAGTTTTCAAAACACCAAACTCAAAAATTTCCATGAAATATTGGAAGAAACTTACACATCCTACTTAACAATTTATTTTAAATATTTTCACGGAACCCCGTGAACAAACTTGCTTATATCTCAAAATTTAACAAAAATCTTTGAAAAATTCTTAATTTATATTAAACCGTACCCTTGAGCGCCCACTACTGTCCACTTTTTAAGACAATAATTTCAAAAATTACTGCAAAAAATTGAAAGCAATTTACAGCGTCCTTCCAAATCCCGCTAGACCACCTGGACAAAATGTCTGATTTACTTCGGTTGTAATAATAAAAAAAAAAATTGTCATTCGAATAATACACTCAATTGGCACTCAAGAAAGATATTTGTCATACCGGTATACTATAGACAACATGTTAGCCAAGTCAAAACTCTTCATAGTGAACATCTAGAGGAGCAAGTTCTTTTAATCACCTGTTGTCAACGATCTCTGATAAACCAGAAGCCCTACAGCCACTGTATCAACAACGACATCTTCGAAACAGAGCAAGCGAGATCTAAAACTGGTTCTCTTAGTCGTAACTTGATGACGTGGTTCTTAAGCGAGTCCAATGTATCAATACATACTTAACGGTTTTTGTTGCCGGTGTAAACATACTCAACGTATCCTTTAATAAAATCCGAATAGAGCCCACATGAATCTCTGGTGCTAAGCAACCGAAAGTACCAGTTCCTAGTGCGAAGGCCGAGGGTCGGTTCGTTCGGTTCTCTTCGCGTCTTTTCTGAAGCAAAAGTTCAATTTAGTGTCGTTTATACGGTACCACCGTTACGTCAACGGGTACGACAATCGTCTCCCGGAAAAACGGTGCAACAATACAGCAGTATAACTAATAATAGTAAATGTTTATTGTGTATAAGTGTATGTAAGTGAGTTCTTTTGTGTGTTATGAGAAATATTCCCATTGGATTACCTTGCTTGCTAGACCAGTGAGAAAAGTGGGACAACGATAGTTTTGTTGTTGTGTAAGTTGGTACCGTAATAGTACTTTCTTCTTTGTTCGATACATTCTTTTTATTAAGGTGCCGCGTGGGTGGGTTCTTCTAAACTTTCCAGATAAGGTATAGGATTGCGTTTATTGTTGACAGGTTTACCTGGGTGCAGGTCAGTTTTAGGCACCTATAACCGTTATTTTAATAATTCTAACGGTATCTTCTTGGTTTTGTCTCTCAGAATCCAACGAGACTACTTGCAATATTGTAGCTCTTTTATTAGCCGAGATATGGCATTTTTAATTTTCGGTTCAAAAATTATTGTAAAAAAAGGCATGTTGTGTGCAAAAATTTGTAATAGTTTTTCCTCGTTTTTTCGAGAACTATTGGGAATATGGGGAATTTTCTTTTAGTGTTGGATTCCAATTCAAAAATAGAATGAATCATATAGAATAAGGTTATGCCGTAAATTGAATAATGAAGGAGCTATGGAAGGTTTTTGGAAAAATTGGGAAGTTTTTGGGTGATAAACAGTGTTTCCTCATTTTCTCGAAAACTATTGGGAATTTGAAAAGTTTTATTTTTGCATTGGATTCTAAATTAAAAATAAAACGAATAGTAAGGAATAACATTTTGCCGTAAATTGAATAATAAAGGAGTTATGGAAGGTTTTTGGAAAAATTGGGAAGTTTTTGGGTAACAAACAGTGTTTCCTCATTTTCTCGAAAACTGTTGGGAATTTGAGAAGTTTTATTTTGGCATTGGATTCTAAATTAAAAATAGAATGAATAATAAAGAATAACATTTTGCCGTAAATTGAATAATAAAGGAGTTATGGAAGGTTTTTGGAAAAGTGGAAAATTTTGGGGAAAAAAAATTTTTTGAAGAAATTTTTTTTTTGGTAAATTGATTAACAGTTTGAAGGACTTCAAAAAAGTCTTATAAAACTTTTTTGAAAAATGTACCAAAAAAAGGTTATACCCAAAAAAATCAGTCTTCAACAAGTCTTCCTCAAAAAATCCAAAGGGGTACCCCTGGAAAAATGTTCATAATTTCGGTTTTTACTTTTTTTCTGGAAAACTATTGGTTGTAAAAGAAAATTATTTAAATAAAAGTTGTTTGGAATATTTATGTGCATCAGAAACAATAAAAAAATAATTTTTAGGTCAAACACTTTTCCAGAAAATCGAGAAAAACCTTTTAACAGTTTTTCATCATTTTCTCAAAAACTATTGAAAATATTAAAGGTTTTCTTTTAGCATTGGATTCCAAATTAAAAACAGAACAAATCATAAAGAATAGCATTTAGCCGTAAATCCAAAAATAAAGAAGTTATGGAAGATTTTTGAAAAACTGAGAAATTTTTGGGCAAAAAATTGTGAAAAAAAATTTTTTTGGAAAAATTAATTTTTTTTTGGGAAATCGTTAAACTGCTCAAAGGACTTGGACTTCAAAAAAGTCCTATGGAACTTTTTTGAGTAATGTACCAGAAAAAAGTTATACTCAAAAAAGTCTTCATCAAAAAATCCAAAGGGGTACCCCTGGAAAAACGTCCATAATTTCAGTTTTGTTTTTTTTTTTGGAAAAATATTGATTCTAGGAAAAAGTTGTTTAAACAAAAGTTGTTTGGAATTTCAATATGCATTAGATGCAATAGAAAAAACATTTTTAGATCCAACAGTTTTCCAGAAAATCGGGAAAAACCTTTTAACAGTTTTTCCTCATTTTCTCAAAAACTATTGGAAATATTGAAGGTTTTCTTTTAGCACTGGATTCCAAATTAAAAATAGAATAAATCATAAAGAATAGTACTTAGCCGTAAATCCAAAAATAAAGAAGTTATGAAAGATTTTTAAAAAACTGGAAAATTTTTGGACAAAAAATTCAAATTTTTTTTTTTTTTTTTTAAAACAATTTTTTTAGGAAATTGTTAAACTGCCTAAAGGACTCTAAAAAAGTCTCATAAAACTTTTTTGAAAAATGTACCAGAAAAAAGTTACACTCAAAAAAGTCTTCATCAAAAAATCCGAAGGGGTACCCTTGGGAAAATGTCCAGAATTTCGGTTTTTATTTTTTTTCTGGAAAACTATTAGTCGTAAAAAAAAATTGTTTAAATAAAAGTTGTTTAGAATTTTAATGTGCATCAAATGCAATAAAAAAAATATTTTTAGGTCCAGCAGCAACTTTGGAGTCCCTCTATATAATTTTTAAATATATTCACTAAACCGCTTAAATGAACCTATTTATATCTCAAAAAATTTAAAAAATCTTTAAAAAATTCTTTATGTCAATTGGACAGGATACTGGAGCGCCCACCACTGTCCACTATTTAACACTTTAGTTTCAAAAATTTCTTTAAAAAATTGAGACCAATTTACCGTAACTCTTACATATATTTTACGCTTCACTAATATGCCTAGTAGAAGAATGCCTTGCGTAAATCTATAAACACCGCAATAGATTTTAAATCGTCTGCAAAAAAAAAAAGAAACATGATTCGGCATATCTCGACCTTTGAAGGTACCAGACAAATTCATACCCCGGAGGTTAGAATGAGAAACCTAAAAGTTTCAAGGTCGATTTTTCGGTATCTATGGGTGCTATCTTAATAATTCTAACGGTTCCTGTCTAGTTTTGTCGTTCTGAATCCAATGAGACTATTTGCAAGGTCGTAGCTCTTTTACTAGCTGAGATACAGCGTTTTTAATTTTGGACTGAAAAGAAAACGTCAGAAAAGGCATTT